>NC_041400.2:128528119-128828119 GCF_900747795.2 Erpetoichthys calabaricus
CATTGTGGGGTTGCGTTCCAGAGCCACCCGTGAAATAAGAAAATCCGCGAAGTAGAATCTATATGTTTATATGGTTATTTTTATATTGTCATGCTTGGGTCACAGATTTGCGCAGAAACACAGGAGGTTGTAGAGAGACAGGAACGTTATTCAAACACTGCAAAAACAAACATTTGTCTCTTTTTCAAAAGTTTAAACTGTGCTCCATGACAAGACAGAGATGATAGTTCTGTCTCACAATTAAAAGAATGCAAACATATCTTCCTCTTCAAAGGAAACAGTGAGGAAAGCAAACAAATCAATAGGGGCTGTTTGGCTTAAGTATGCAAAGCACCGTGGCACAAAGCTGTTGAAGGCGGCAGCTCACACCCCCTCCGTCAGGAGCAGGGAGAGAGAGAGAGAGAGAGAGAGAGAGAGAAAGACAGAGAAAAACAAAGTCAAAATCAATACGTGCCCTTTGAGCTTTTAAGTATGCGAAGCACGGTGCAGCATGTTGCTTCACGAAGCAGCTGCACACAGAAGGTAGCAACGTGAAGATAATCTTTCAGCATTTTTAGACGAGCGTCCGTATCGTCTAGGTGTGCGAACAGCCCCCCTGCTCACACCCCCTACGTCAGGATCAGAGAAAGTCAGCACAAGAGAGACAGAGAGAGAGAAAGTAAGTTGGGTAGCTTCTCAGCCATCTGCCAATAGCGTCCCTTGTATGAAATCAACTGGGCAAACCAACTGAGGAAGCATGTACCAGAAATTAAAAGACCCATTGTCCTCAGAAATCCGCGAACCAGCAAAAAATCGCGATATATATTTAAATATGCTTACATATAAAATCCGCGATAGAGTGAAGCCACGAAAGGCGAAGAGCGATATAGCGAGGGATCACTGTATATATATGTGAATGTATGTATGTATGTATATATGTATGTCTATATTTATATATATATATGTGCATATGTATATATATGTGTATATATATGTAGATATGTATATATTTATGTGTATATATATATGTACATATGTGTATATATATATATATATATATATATGTGTGTAGATATATAAATTTATATATGTATATATTGTATATGTGGATGTGTATATGTATGTATATATATGTATATGTAGCTATGTATATATATGTATATATGTGTTTACATAACCTCTTTAACACACTACTTCTCCGCTGCGAAGCGCGGGTATTTTGCTAGTTACTGTGATAAAGGTGGCAAGGTGGTTAGCAAAACTCCGGTTTCCTAGGTTCATCTCCTGGCCTAGACACTGCTAATGGGCATTTGTACACTCTGCCTGTGTAGGTTTTCTATCAGGTACACTCGTATCTCTATATCCTAAAAACATGCATTCTAGTTTAACTGGTGACTCTAAATTGCACCAGTACAGGAGAATATGCCCCTGTGCCTGATGCTCTCTGGATTATTCCAAGGATGGAATACTGGGTAAGTTTATAAAGTCAAGTGTGACAAATAGTGTAAAGTATGTGGGTATTGTCACAGGAGGCTGGGGGCCAAACCCAGCCGGGACGCCTGGAAGGACTGGGAGATGGTCTATATGTCCCCCGGGCCACGAGGGGGGCAACTGCCCTGGATGATGAGGGGACCACGGGGACGGAGCAAGGAGGTTCAAACCCATTGGGGCCCGTGGCCACTGCCGACCGGAAGAACGTCAGCAAGCACCTGGAGCACATCTGGGTGGATATAAAAGGGGCCGCCTTCCTACAGTCGAGGTGCTAGAGTCGGGAGCAGGATGAAGCTCCAGTGGCTGGATGAAGAGAGGTGGCCCAAGGACACTGAGAGAGAAGCCTGTGGATAAGGATGTTTGGTGCGCAAGCACTAGGTGCTGTGTGAAACTGTGCTTAAATAAACCCGTGTGTTTTATAAAGTGCTGGTGTCTGTCTGATGGTGTTCAGACCCATGCTCACAGTATATACAGTACATCACTTTATAAAAAAGAAATAAAATAAGCCTAACCATCCTTTGTTTTCAATTAATTTCTAGTTTAACTTGGCCAATAGCTAAGAGGTCTAAGATTTGGCAGTTTACTGTAAATTTTGAGAGACTTTCAAATTAGTTCATCATTCATAGAATGCATGAGCAACGCAAAAGGATTTGCAGATTCAGTACATACAGTTATTGTGTGAAGACAACTTGGCTAACATTTAACACTTAATTAACATTTATGCATTATAAAAATGGATGTCATGGTAGTTCAGTGCACTGTTTAGTAATGCTGCCTCACATGCCAAGGGACCTGGGTTCAATACCCAACCTTTTTGCCAAGTTTGAAAACATTGCAGATTGTCCTTATTTCTTTCAGTGTTTGCTTTGGACACACCAATTTCCTTCCCTTTCACATTCTCAAGGAATGTATGTTAAGTGAACTGGTAAATCTAAATTGGCTTTAGCATGAGTAGGTATCCCTTGAAATAGATGATGCCCTATCTAAACTGGGTTTGTATTGTGCTCTTGATGCTGCTAGAATAATCCTGTGACTGAAAATAAGAATAAATGGATTTAGAAATGGGACTAATAGGATTTGCACCTAAGGGCACATACATGATAAAATACTGAAGAAATGTAGTTAACTCAACTTTTACATGTTTACTTTGTTTGCAGTACAAACAATAAAAACATATCCTAATGAAAAGATAATACATTTTCTATTTAAATTAAATATTCTTACCATTTCTTTCTTGGTGAAATATTGACATCATGAGCAAATACCAGTTCCTGACATGATGTGGGTGCACAACCTTAGCACAAATCTACAGGATAGTTTGAGTAATACTTCACCATAGTTATAGTAGATATCAGTCAAATAGTTTTTTCAGGAAATATGGTGGACATTTTAACAACCAATAGAAATTTGTTTAAAATCAATAAAATTAGTGTTATCTGGAATGTCAACATTCACATTAAATTTGTGAAAAAAAAATTATAAAGAAAGAAAAAAACAAATATATCTAGTCATCAACCTATCCATCCATTATCTGTACCCACTTAGTTCAAATCAGGGTCAAAATAAGTAAATAGAATTTAAATAAAAGCTATAGGTATCCAGAATTAGTGTTAAGTTTCACACCTATACCTGTCCTTAGGCCTAAAATACATAAGGTATGGCTAACACACAACCAGATATGTAAGCCAAATTAAAACATTAATCATATTCTGATAATTATAAAAATAGTAGTAAAGATTTTTGCCTCGCAATTGTAAAAAATACAAAAATCATACCTACCTATATGTTGTATATGGAACATAGACTTCTCGGGAAGGAAACTCTAGGATCTCCTTGATGGGTCGAACAAATTTCTCTGGCACTGGCTTCACAGGAATCAGTTCAGGATTTAGACATCCAGGGACCGGTTTCTGGAACTGCTACAATATCCAACTTGATAGTTCCTTAAAAGTTTTAAAAAGTCAAACAACAATATTCAATATTAAGCACAACCTTTCAATATTGTGATCACAGTTTAAAAAAAAAGGATTTTTCTTTCCTAAAACAAAGTAATGAAAGGAAAGAATATAAAAAATATTTGATTGAAAGGCCAACAAATCATATTCAAAAGTAAACTACCAACTGCAGACAAATAACTACAGAACAGCACATCAAAATCGATTTCTGCCTTGTGCAATGCTTCCAAACCTTATTGTTCAGGAGGATCTGAATGGATTATATGGTTTAAGATTGGATTGACGGATGGATTTTCAGAATATACATTACTAAAACAATATTTTTAATTGCTTTTTTTAATAAAGAGCACTTAACATGTTTGATAATTTATGGAGGTTTCCACATAAGTGACAAATTTATTCAGTGACTAATAGCACATTCCTCCTCATGTATGGTACTTAATCACAGTGCTACTAACTTCTAACCACAGTAAAAATATGTTCTATGTTCTTCGCAGGGGACTGTACTTTCTCCAGTCCTGTTCAGCCTTTATACATAGGGACTTCCAATACAACTCGGAGTCCTGCCACGTGCAAAAGTTCGCTGACGACACTGCTATCGTGGGCTGCATCAGGAGTGGGCAGGAGGAGGAGTATAGGAACCTAATCAAGGACTATGTTAAACGGTGCGACTCAAACCACCTACAACTGAACACTAGCAAAACCAAGGAGCTGGTGGTGGATTTTAAGAGAAACCAGGCCCCTCATGGACCCCGTGATCATCAGAGGTGACTGTGTGCAGAAGGTACAGACCTATAAATACCTGGGAGTGCAGCTGGATGATAAATTGGACTGGACTGCCAATACTGATGCTCTGTGCAAGAGAGGACAGAGCCGACTATACTTCCTTAGAAGGCTGGCGTCTTTCAACATCTGCAATAAGACGCTGCAGATGTTCTATCAGACGGTTGTAGCGAGCACCCTCTTCTACGCGGTGGTGTGCTGGGGAGGCAGCATAAAGAAGAGGGACGCTTCACGCCTGGACAAACTGGTGAGGAAGGCAGGCTCTATTGTAGGCATGGAGCTGGACAGTTTGACATCTGTAACGGAGTGATGGGCACTGAGCAGGCTCCTGTCAATCATGGAGAATCCACTGCATCCACTGAACAGTATCATCTCCAGACAGAGGAGCAGCTTCAGCGACAGACTGCTGTCACTGTCCTGCTCTACTGACAGACTTAGGAGATCATTCCTCCCCCACACTATGCGACTCTTCAATTCGGGGGGGGTAAACGTTAACATTATACAAAGTTATTGTCTGTTATCCTGCATTTTTATCACTCTTTAAATTAATATTGTTTTTTATCAATATGCTGCTGCTGGAGTATGTGAATTTCCCCTTGGGATTAATAAAGTATCTATCTATCTATCTATCTATCTATCTATCTATCTATCTATCTATCTATCTATCTATCTATCTATCTATCTATCTATCTATCTATCTATCTATTCTATCTATTAATAAAGTATCTATCTATCTATCTATCTATCTATCTATCTATCAATCTATCTATCTATCTATCTATCTATCTATCTATCTATCTAGTTACAGTAGACTGCAAAACACTTACTGAATGTTAAAAGAAAAAAAGTGTCATGGAAAAAGGAGTTTCTGAAAACTTTTATTTTCAAGAACCTTAGTCAACAAAACACAATTTCATTGTTAAGGTGGCACAGCAGCAGCTTTATATTTTGCAGACACTTAAGAAAGCCATCCTGTCAAAACAAATTCTCGTGTCTTTGTTGTGTACCATGCCATCTTTTCATGGCTGGGGTTCAAATTCTTGTTTTGTGTCTCCTTTCTTCATTTTTGATTCTTATATTTATGTTGATTATGTACATTATTCTTTATTTCTGGCTTTGCCTATGTACAGTATATGTTCTGTGTGTTTTATGGGAGGCCATCCAAGAGGTGTGGCCCACACCTGACAATCACAAGGAGGCCCTGCATTTCCACCCTATAAATCCAGAGGGACATCCACAGTTCCTGGCAGTACATTTCATACATGCCTGGGACTGGCGAGTTTAAATGTGTTATGTGCTGTGCTTGTGCCTTTGGAATTTTGACGTTCATCACTTTTGCGTTTGACTACGTTTCTAAATTTCTGGATCAGGACTTGTTTGCATTCAATTGTCATGGTGTTTTTGGGCAATTGCTTTGCATCTTGTGCTCCATGTAGCTACTTTGTTGTTGAAGAGCATTTTAAGAATATTTGGGGCCACATGTACAACGCCTTGTGTAGAATTCACACTAAAACATGACATATGAACAAAATTAGAAATGTGTATAAGCACAAAAAAAATTCAGATGCATAAAACTGTGTGTAACCAAAGTTCTACTCACTTTCCCTTTATAAATCCCAATCAACATGAATATTAATGCATATGCCTACAGCTCTTCCCTGACTCCTCCCAGAATATTGCCTATTTGAATATGTAAATTAATATAAACAGCCACTTCCATTCAGTGCTTTGTTAAAAGAAAATGGCAAAAGCACATGTAAAAATTAACAATTTCAGTGAATGCGAAATGGAGGTCCTTCTCAGTGAAGTGGAGGCAAGGAAAATGAACTATCTGGTGGCTTAAGCAGTGGTATAAGCAACAAAAGGAATTGATGGAGTGGTACAACATGACTAACACTGTCAAAAATTCAAGTTCAGAAAGACGCACAGTGCCCAAAATAAAGAAGTGGTCACATATGAAAGTCGACAAGAGAAGGCGAGTTGCATCCCACCGTCTGAATATCATACAGAAGCGTATTAGGGCCAAAGACAAGAAAAAAAAATAGGAACACAGTGAAAAAAAAAGGTCTATGTCTAGATTAAAGTTGAAATGTCGACTTTAATCTCAAAATTTCCACTTGAATCTCAGTGTCATTAAAGTACAACTTCATAAACTTGATCTTAAAATCGGTATTTAATTTACTTGAGTTTCTCAAGCCTCATCATAACTAAAGTAGCACATTAAATGCTTTGCATTCTATGTGTTCCCCAACCCTATGTGCTTCTTAAACAGGCCTTAACACCAACAGAAGTGCACAGACAGTGATCACCACACAGAATACATTACGTTCATTTTATTACAGCTCTCTGAACATTTTAGAACACTAAGATGTATATTTGATGTCATTTTCATGACAAAATGCATTAAAGCATGTATTAAGCACACTAGTGCAGCAGTAGGGTCACCTCCCTATCTAGAGTTTATATGTTTGTCTAGTGGGTTTCCTCAGCATGCTTCATTTTCCTTCCAAAGGCATGCAGGTTAGGGGATTTGGTGATACTACATTGAAACAACTAGTTGTATGTATATGCTTATCTTCACCTTGCAATGAGCTGGCGCCCTGTACTGGTGTGACCCTGGATGGAATAATTAAGTATGTATAACAGATTTTTCAATGTTCCTTAAAATTCTGAACAGTCAGTGTTCTAAGTTTATACCTAGTTTTACTATCACGAAGACGTTTACTGTGTGGTGATTGGTTATGTGGGGAAAGAAAACAGAAAGATAGTCTGCAATAAAGAAAGCCCTCTCAGAAGAACATTCATTGAATTCTGTCTGTGTCCCCGACTACCAGCTCACAAACCCAACATTTACATATTATTTCAATTAAAGCAGTGGGATATTCATTCATAAACCTAGCCTCTTGGAACCTCGTTACAACTGACATAAATGTTCTCTGCATTGAACGTAGAGCTACTTTTGCAGTCACTTTTTAGAGAAATTGTGGCAAGGGTGTCCTGGAAATTTAAATGCTGTACATATTAGAGAGATCGATCACAAGAACACCACTCTCATATTTCCACACAATTTCCTTCTTCATTTTGATTGTGATCGCTTTCTTTACCTTCGTTACCTTCTCTTCCTTCCTTAGCAATTATTGAAATAAATTATATAAATCACTGCACTGACCAAAATTACGTCCACAAACACATGTATCTGGGCTCTGACTGACGCTTACGAACGCTCTCGGCTGTTTGTTTACAATCGCGCAAGCGGATAACACATGAACGCATTCAGGTCGTAACACAAGATGTTGGTCGTAAATCAAAACAAAAACTTTGGTCGTAAATCAAGTTGTTCGCATGTCAGGTCGGTCGTATATCAAGGATCGACTGTATTGTCATTTTTCCAGTACAATGAAAGTGCAAAAGCTACAACTGTAAACAATGCAAGTACATCAAGTAACAACAAACAAATAATACACATGGCACACATCCTATGACAAATAAATTCCTATACATACATAAATAAGGGACAGGAAATTATTATTCACTAAAGTAACCATCATACATACTGGTAGAAAAAAAAAACTAACAGTTCTCCGAGTTCTTAAAATTCTGATGGCCCAAGGATAATAACTGTAAATCTTTTAGTTTTACTTTTAATGCTCTTATACCGCCTGCCAGAGGGCAGTAGTGTGAACAATGAGTGGCCGGGATTGGAAGGGTCTTTAATGATTTTCCTGGTTCTGCAGAGGAATTGGGCACTGGAGATATCTTCAAGGGAGGGCAGAGAGGAGCCAATGATTTTCTCTGCCATTGGATATTACCCTCTGCAGAGCTTTTCTGTCTGCAGCTGCACATCCAGCATTCCATGTTTCAATAGTTGAGCGGTAGAAGGTCAACAGCAGCTGACTGAGACGGGGGGAACAATGGCCTGCATCAGTGACAGATTAAATAAATTAGTAAGGACTCTTGCCAACTGGTTGGCACAAGCTTTAAGTACCATACCAAGTATGCCGTCTGGTCCAGCAGCTTTCCTCAGATTCACTGTCTTGAGCACCCGTCTCACCTGAAGTTCCTGAAAGTGAGTATGCCACAGCTGGGAGTTGAAGGGGGCAGACTGGCAGCATGAGACAACAGTGCCTCAAAGGAGGCAAAGAAAAGATTTAGTTCCTCTACCAATGAGGCATCAGCACAGATCAGCACATGTGTACTGCTTATGTAATCGGTGATTTGTTTGTATATACCTGCCATACCTGCGTTGGGTTACTATCTGTCAGATGGGTCTTTACCTTGCTCTTTTAGGCCATGATGGCAGTTTTGATGCCTCTCCTCAGACTTGCTCTTGCTGCACTGTACCAGGCTCTATCCCCTGTCCTGAAGGTAATGTCTTGGGTTCTCAACAGAGACTGAACCTCACTGGTCATCCATTGTTTTTGGTTGGGGTAGACCTGTATGTGTTTATCCTCTGTAACCATATCAGTGCAGAACTTAATATAGCGCAGTACAGTTTCTGTGTGTTCCTCTAAGTCTAATTGTTTAAATATGGACCATTTTGTTTTTTCAAAATAGTCCTGCAGCTACAAGAGGGCTCCCTCAGGCCAGGTTTTGATAGTTTTTATGGTTAGCTTGATTTTCCTCTGTAGGGGAGTTTATGCTGGGATAAGGAACAGTGAGAGATGGTCAAAGAACCCCAGACTATGGAAAGGGAAGCATGCTTTAGGTTGGAATAAACATGGTACAGCATGTTCTTCCCCCTGGTGGAGCACTGTACATATTGTACACATTTGGGGAGTACAGTCTTGGTAAATTATGCTGTATTAGAATATGCTACTTTACCACAGGAACCTGTTCACAGCCACCTTTTTCAGACAGACAGCAACAACACTTTACCTGGAATGACTTTCACTCTTCTCTGTAATGAAGTCCTTTTAAATCTGCTAAATTTTTGAATAAATCTTCATCACTTAATCTGTCTCCCTCCTACAAAGAAAACTTAAATGCTTAGTTTTAACTTTGCCAATTACCAGAAATTTCACAGTTTATGTTTACTTAAATTTAAATATACACTTTTATGCAAGAGGAAGAAAAAGGCAATCTCATGAAATATCTAAATTACTTTACACCGTTCCAGTTTTAACAGCCAAAACTAATTGATTTTTAGGTACATTCACATGATATGCGAAAAGCACCTAATATCACCATATCTGTCTGTCTGCGTCAAACAACTCAGTTACTAGGGTGCAAATTTAGTTGAAATTTAGTGCACTTTTTCTTTAAGGAAATCTGTAACAAAAGGTTAATTTGTGTTGATATATCCTCCAACTGAGCACAAAGTTCATTAACTCCCATTTCAAAAGTATTAGTGAATTTTCTAAATTCTCTCTTAAAACAGAAAAATATCCTAAGGTCAACCTCAATTACTGATTAATTTAATGATTCAAACACATCGGTGGCTTGCAATAATGAAGTATACATTTTTTCTTTAAATATATTTTCAATGAGGCTCTTCACAATGAAGTATACATTTTTTCTTTAAATATATTTTCAATGAGGCTCTTCACATGAAATGTTCACCAGACATTGTTAATAACTCAAGAAATCCACAAATATAAAGAATTCACCACATTAAGGGCCATAAATACAGGTATATATAATGAAGTGGAATGACACACACACACTATTTAAATACTTAATGGCGAAGTCTTTATTTATAATGACAGCTTCAAGACACTTCCTGTATGAAGTAACCAATCGCCTGCAGTGCTCAGGTGTGATTTTGACCCATTCTTCTAAAGTGATTGTCTTTAAATCTTGAAGATTCCAGTGGCCCTCTTGTGAACCCTGATCTTTAGTTCCTTCCACAAATGTTCAGTTGGATTTGTCATGTGATTGACTAGACCATTCTAACAACTTGGTTTTCTTAATCTGAAACCAACTCAGAGTTTCCTTTGCTGTATGTTTAGTATTCTTGCCCTGCTGGAAGGTTCATTTACATCTCATCCTCATCATCCTAGTAGATGGCAGCAGATTAATTTCAAGAATCTCTTCGTACATGGCCCCAATCATCATTCCTTCAATTACAAGTAGTCTGCAGGTACCATGAGATGAGAAACAGACCCACACCATGATGTTTTCACCTGCAAAATTCACTGTTTTCATATGATATGCAATACCATTTCTCGCCCCAAACATGATGTGTAGTATGACAGCCAAAAAGTTCAACTTTGGACTTGTCTGACCAGACTACATTCTCCCAGTATTTCGTAGGCTTGCCCAAATGTTGTGTAGCAAACATCAGCATGCCTTTTCATCAGTAACAGAGCATTGTGGGCTGAGCGCACATAGAGGACATGCCGGTGTAGTGCATTGCCTATTGTTTTTTCTGGGGCTCTTTCCAAGTGGTTCTTTGCTCTTGGGCTACTCTTCTGACTATCCTGCTGACTCCCTGGTCAGAAATTCTGCAAGGAGCTCCTGTGTGTGGTTGCTTGATGGTGGAGTGATGTTCCTTCCACTTGCATACAATAGCCCCAATGATGCTTACTAGAAGATTCAGTAGTTCTGAAAGTCATCTGTACCAGTTCTATTGATATAGTTTGCAACAATCAGGTTATGAAGGTCTTGGGAGAGCTTTTTGCTTTTACCCATCATGACAAGTTTCTTGTATTACACCTTGGTAGCAAAACACCTTTCTATAGCCCATCAATGCATACTAACCCAGCTCATATCAATATGTACAGATAGGAGGTGAAATTACTTTCTAACTACTTACGGATTTCAGGTCGTTCCTTGCCTTTCCTTGACTTGGTGTACTGCTTTTCCTTATAGTGTTTAAAATATTTACCCTGTGTCATTCAACTTTATTATACATACCTTTATTTATGGCCTTTAATGTTATGAATTCTTTATATTTGTGAATTTCTTGAGTTAATATCAATGTCTGGTGAGAATTTCATGTGAATAGCCTCATTGGAAACATATTTACTGAAAAAAATGTTGACACGTTCAGTACTTATTTTGCCCACTATAACAGTTAAGTTAAATGATCCTCATAATTGTAAAAGTAAAAAAATGAAAGCAAGAAAAGCAAACATACTTACTTGACATATCTAGAAATTAATGAAAGCTGAAAGTCACCCCCAGCATGGCTCTGTAAGCTCTTATGCATGCAGAGAACAAAACATGTACTCTTTATGTACTCTGCTCTAAATACAACCTAATGGCTGAATATCCATAGATTGTAATGAATCAATATTTCACAACACTATAACTTACATTGCAACTAACAACATTAATACCATTTTTAACTGCCTATCAAGCACTTTTTCTTTTATGTTTAAGAAATATGAACTCTACTTTTACAAAAATATGAACTTTCACCTACAACAGATAATAGTATATCAATTGAAGTAATTTGTACATAACTTTATTTGAAATCTGGGTACCTATGAAGCCAATTTCTGCCACCACAAGTTTATTTCAGTTTCTTTAATCTGCATAATATTGCTAATTATTATTTTTAAAATGCACTTCTTTACTATTCTAATACATGTAATTACATTCTGTTACCAATTTTTTAATTAATTACTCATTGTTACAAAAATATTGAATAAGCAAAACATTGTAATATCTTGGTCTTTAATGAAGTAAGTAAACTAAAATACTCTAGCTTTCGAAACAGTAGACTAAGTCCCTGAGTGTACCAAAATACTACACCATGTGTACATTTCTAAATTGTTATATAGTGCAGTCATTCTCCAGACTTTGCCATTTGCTCTTTGCTGGCATTTTCCTACAAGTATTCCAGTTCTCCTACCACATCCCAAAGTCATGAGAGCAAGTTTAACTGGCAGACTCTAAATTTTCCTTGTCTGAGTTAGTGGGTGTGTACATGAATGAACCCTATCATGGATTGATGCTTTATCCAGGTTTGGCTGCTGGCTTATGTGTAGTGCTCCTGAGATGTTCTCTAGCCACGAGTGGACCAAGCATGCCTGATAATAAAGTCGTCCATGACTGAATAATATAGGTCTTTGTTTAACACCTAAGAGAAAGAATTTTAAGAGTAATATCTTATATCATGTAGGGCTTGGAGTTGATCAGAAGAATTGAAAAAAGGCACATAATTACACAATGGAAAAAGATGAAAATAGTAAACACAAAAAGGATCCTCATTAAACACTAAATATAAAGTAAAAAGCTAAATTAAACTATTCATTTTATGAAACATGTCCCTCCATTATTACTTACAGAAATATTACACAATAGCATTTTATTTAAATTTGATTTTTTTATTCTAATAGTATATGACAAAATATATAAATGTCCAGGTTTTTATAATTAAAAACTTTGTACCTGTTTACAGAAACTGTTAATGGTAAGAGTTGCTGGTTTGAACCCTGTTAAATTATACTGGTCATCAAAAGGATTCACTTTTTCAGAATTCTTTCTACTTGGTCCTAAGGTTTTTTTATCCCCAGTGATTTTACCTAAAAGAGCAAATTAAAATAAAGTTCATGCTAACTGAAAATAAAACATAATTTATTTACACAAAAGGATTTAATGGAAAGCATTTTAAAAGTAGAACAAAAATGCATGTACAGTAATGTGATACAGTACCAAACAAAAATATCAAAAAAACTAAGAAAATGATTACAAAGTATTAAACATAAAACATTTACTTTATATGAATACAAATACTTTGAATATTCTATTTTTCACTAGTTTCATGAATTAAATGTTTTTACTATGTCATATAACTTAAACAAAATTGTGAAAAATTCACAAGAGGTTACTTACCATTTATGCCATCTATGTCAGCAATGTCTCTGTCAATAGTGGCAGTTGTTATTACATTCATAATATTAACACTAGACCAAGCTACTGGCATTCGATATGTTCCAAGTCTCTGACAAAATATTTCAGCTTGATGTTTTAATTTTTCAAGCTTGTCTTTGTTCTAGAAATAAAGAAAACTCATAATTTAATGATAAAATTTGTTCAACTGGCAAAAAATATTTTATTGTGGCTAAATAAACAATAATAATGTTAACTGTTTATTTTACGTAAAACCTGGTTTATCAAGGTTCTTGCATCTAACCATAAACAAAGATTTGACATCAGTCAATCAAACAAGTAGATTTGGAATATATATATAAAACTTAGGCCCAATATAACTAACATACAGTGGGGCAAAAAAGTATTTAGTCAGCCACCAATTGTGCAAGTTCTCCCACTTAAAAAGATGAGAGAGGCCTGTAATTTTCATCATAGGTATACCTCAACTATGAGAGACAAAATGAGAAAAAAAAAGCCAGAAAATCACATTGTCTGATTTTTGAAGAATTTATTGGCAAATTATGGTGGAAAAAAAGTATTTGGTCAATAACAAAAGTTCATCTCAATACTTTGTTATATACCCTTTGTTGGCAATGACAGAGGTCAAATGTTTTCTGTAAGTCTTCACAAGGTTTTCACACACTGTTGCTGGTATTTTGGCCCATTCCTCCATGCAGATCTCCTCTAGAGCAGTGATGTTTTGGGGCTGTCGCTGGGCAACACGGACTTTCAACTCCCTCCAAAGATTTTCTATGGGGTTGAGATCTGGAGGACTGGCTAGGCCACTCCAGGACCTTGAAATGCTTCTTACAAAGCCACTCCTTCGTTACCCAGGCGGTGTGTTTGGGATCATTGTCATGCTGAAAGACCTAGCCACGTTTCATCTTCAATGCCCTTGCTGATGGAAGGAGGTTTTCACTCAAAATCTGACAATACATGGCCCCATTCATTCTTTCCTTTACACGTATCAGTCGTCCTGGTCCCTTTGCAGAAAAACAGCCCCAAAGCATGATGTTTCCACCCCCAAGCTTTACAGTAGGTATGGTGTTCTTTAGATGCAACTCAGCATTCTTTCTCCTCCAAACACAACGAGTAGAGTTTTTACCAAAAAGTTCTATTTTGGTTTCATCTGACCATATGACATTCTCCCAATCCTCTTCTGGATCATCCAAATGCTCTCTAGCAATCTTCAGATGGGCCTGCACATGTACTGGCTTAAGCAGGGGGACACGTCTGGCACTGCAGGATTTGAGTCCCTGGCGGTGTAGTATGTTACTGATGGTAGCCTTTGTTACTTTGGTCCCAGCTCTCTGCAGGTCATTCACTAGGTCCCCCTGTGTGGTTCTGGGATTTTTGCTCACCGTTCTTGTGATCATTTTGACCCCACGGGGTGAGATCTTGCGTGGAGCCCCAGATCGAGGGAGATTATCAGTGGTCTTGTATGTCTTCCATTTTCTAATAATTGCTCCCACAGTTAATTTCTTCACACCAAGCTGCTTACCTATTGCAGATTCAGTCTTCCCAGCCTGGTGCAGGTCTACAATTTTGTTTCTGGTGTCCTTTGACAGCTCTTTGGTCTTGGCCATAGTGGAGTTTGGAGTGTGACTGTTTGAGGTTGTGGACAGGTGTCTTTTATATTGATAACGAGTTCAAACAGGTGCCATTAATACACATAACGAGTGGATGACAGAGAAGCCTCTTACAGAAGAAGTTACAGGTCTGTGAGAGCCAGAAATCTTGCTTGTTTGTAGGTGACCAAATACTTATTTTCCACCATAATTTGCAAATAAATTCTTTAAAATCAGACAATGTGATTTTCTGGATTTTTTTTTCTCATTTTGTCTCTCATAGTTGAGGTATACCTATGATGAAAATTATAGGCCTCTCTCATCTTTTTAAGTGGGAGAACTTGCACAATTGGTGGCTGAATAAATACTTTTTTTGCCCCACTGTATATGGTGCGTTCAATTAACCCAAAACCATTAAGCGTTATTAAACAAAATCAGAGAAACAAAGTACAGTAATGTTTTACATAAATCCAGTTTATTCAATGTTGCACTTCTAATTCTTTTTGTACCAGCAGAGGGAGCACAAGTTCCAACAAAATTTTGGGTTTTTAAATTTTCCATGTACAGTACTGTATATTTTTCTAAGAACAAGTTCAGTGCTGCAGTATACAGATCAGTAAGTCTTTTGTATATCAAAGCAGTAGGTTGTGACATTTTTTTTTATAATAATTCCTCAACATATACACAACATTTGTTATAAATAATATTCATATACACTGTGTCTGGGAATGTCCACGTTATATTTATATATAGTATGTCTAACTGATTAATAAAGAAAATGATTCCCAACAGCAGAATAATAATATACAGTAAACTAAAACAATCCTGCACGTATATCCAAATCTGTATCTAATTTAAACAGGACTTAAGTCCACTGGTCTTTGAACGCTTCTTACCAGGAATTCCTGTAGGTCCAGAAAGTATGGAACTCACAGATACTACACCAATGTTACAAACAGGAAAGAGTATAGTGACTATCAATGAACTGGCTTCAGTTCCAAAGTTGTTAATATTAATCTTTAATATTGTGCTGTAGGAAAAAAGCATGGTAGAGACTGATACACTTTGCATTCCTACATTAAAGCTATCTAGTTCAATCCAGGTGGTTTGCTGTGTGGTAGGTGCAGCAATGTGCTGTAATCAGTGCATGCTCCTAACCTCCTCCACTTCCTCCTCCTAGTAAAAAAATTATGATAATTATGTGATGTTTCATCTGTTCACCAACTATTTTATCTTACACCATGGTATATCAATACATACTGAGCTTTACAGCAGCTCTGTATAAGGATGGATTTTCAAGTAGTGATACTGGACAAAAAGGGTACAAACTATGGGTGTGAAAAGGCAGAAAAATGTATCTGTTTTGATTAGGTTTGTATCATAGATTATATTGCCTTTATGTACAATTTTAAAAAATAAGGCACATTTACCTACTGTCTGATCTCTCTGTAAAACAAACTGATGCTAGTGTTGATCCCAGAATGTAAAAATTACCAAGTCATAACTACATGCTATGATAAATACACCATGCACAACTCAATTTTTAAAAGATGTTTATGTGCACAACCATCCACCTCAACTTAACACAGCTAGTCATTTATAATGATTCCCAATTTTCCACTCCTGAAACTAAACAATTCAAAACGATCACAAATATCATAGCCCTGATAGGTTTTTGTTGTGTACAGCACAAAAAGCAAAACAACAGCAAATCCAACATTTGTATGTACAGTACATTCACATAATGTAAGAAACTAGTATTGAGCTTTGTACCTTGACTTGACTATAATGTACTCGGCAAACAACAGGCAGAAAATGAATAAGTTTTATTTGCACATGTGACCTGCAAAAATATATTAAATAATAAAAAATTTGAATATGAGCAGATAGCTTAAGGAACAAGGTTTTGTGAAGTTTAGGTTATTTTTCATAGTCATGGTGTACTGTCATTTCTTGCAGACATTTAGTTTGGTAAGTGAAGCTGATATTTAATACATTTATCAAAAATGTGTCTTCCTGAGTGGCTTATAATTGGGGCCAAAAGAGCACCAATCTAATGGCAAATAAAAGCTTTAAAACATAAGAATAGACAGTCTATGCTTTAAAGTGTCAGATTTTCTGGTTTCGCAAAATATGAGTTTTTTGTTTGATAGGGAAAAAATATGAGCTCTTATCTTTGTGTTTGGCAAGTTTTCATGTAACTTCAATATGTGATGTAGCTGACTGAAAGGTGTGCATGGTAGGAAATCATGAATAATCCACAAATAAAACATTAGTTTGTGGCTGTTTAGTATAAAATAGCAATATCAAATGATGCATAAAACTGTATACCCGGGATATGTAAACAAAATGAAAAAAAAAACATGTGCCTACAATTCCATAGACCACATCAGTAATCCTGATAAGTACATTTGTAAATTTTTTGTAGTGCTTAGATTTGGTGTCAAAAGCCCAATACAATGCATGTCCTAAAAGGAGAGAAATCTACAATCCGGTAGCAAAAAACATGTAAGAGATATTACTTCATCATTATTTATTTAAAAAACTCAGTAAACAAGCCGAAGCCATGTATGAAAAAATTAAGTGCATAATTCAGAAGATTGCTTTTAGTAGCAAAACATGAAGTAATCATTTTGATACTTACTTGTACTTACTTTTTCATAAGACTGTAAACTTTGAAACCCAGTGAGATTTCACATGTATCAATCCACATTGTGACAAGTAACTAGCCAGGTTATCATTTGGCACCTAAACAAAATTCATAATCACACTTACTCTAGTGAATGTTGTACAATTGGTCCTTCAGAAAATGGAAAAATGTCTCCATAACAGCATGCTTGATGATACCCAGAAACTCATATCCATTAACAATCTGTCGATGCGTTTCATGGTACTTGAGGCAAAATCACATCCACTGGTATAAACAACTGTTCTCAGTAGAACATATTCACCTGTGCCCCACAACAGTTACTGGCTATGCATGTCTGTCTGTCTCTCTGGTTATGCCTCTTATCTTAATTCTCTCTGCCTGCAATAACTGCAACACATTATCTATGTATCATGGCTTGGATAAGGGTAAGCAACAGGACTCAACCATTTAATCCCTTTCAAATTTGCAGTCAGACATGTTCATGATGTAAATAACAATTTGATTGTCTAAGTGCTTAAAAAGAAAGTGCATGACAAATACTTAGCCAAAACCATAAGAACCATTATCAAATTATATTTGTAAGTCAAACTTTTAGGATAAGAGTTATTAGGTGCAAATCTATATGGATGAGAGGGAATTACATTTGCACAATGAAGAGGACAACTAAGACTTCCTTCAATAATGGTAGAGTCTCATAAAAAGTAAGTATGTTTTTTGTGAAAATTCTTTGGATAAACACTTACTGGTACCTAGTTTATGAGCAATGTCTATATCTAAATGTTTGTGCAGGTACAGTCTCTACTGTAGGTTTTGTTTTCTTTTTGGACTGATAACTTACTGGCTACAACTGAAAGGCACTTCAGTAGATATTTTTTTAATATAAAATGAATAAATCCTGATTCACTTAACAAGAGCAAATGACAGCACACCACAATTGTGAAAAAAACAGTTAAATAATCCAATTAATATTTGAACTAGCTGCAGGAAATTTAATTATTAAAATGTAATTGTTAATCAAATTTACTGAATTATCCTTCAAATAGAAAATGACAGGCTTCATTCTAAATAATTGATAACAGACTCCAATCTTTCCAGTTATATAAAAAAAACAAATTATTGTTTATTCTGTTTTATCTGTATGAGTGTTAAAACACTTTCCTTTATACACAAATTCACAGGCTAACATTATTCACAAAAACCTCCTACCTTGGCTACCTCACTCAGTGTCATGTAGGGTTCTACACAATCACTAATCTCTCCTTGCTGAAGAACTTTTTCAATCTGGAACAAAATAAAGATAGAACATATGTTAAAATATAATGTATTTTATGATTTCATTAATCTAAATCCAAGTCTACTTAACACAGCTAGTCATTTATAATTATTCCCAATTTTCCACTCCTGAAACTAAACAATAAATAAATACAATAAATAATCATTCTTTCATTGGCAACTAATTCTATTGCATTACACAGGATTGCAAGTTGTCAGAGCCTATAATGGAAATTTTGGGCTCAGGGGATATTTCTGGTCCAGACATAAGTGCTACAAAGCACACAACTGCATAGACTCACTCATTGTTTTTACATGACACAGTATGGCACTCGTCACTAATTTGAAATGGATGTTTATTACAGCAAACATTACTATTCACAGTACTCCACAGTAATTAAATCAACATCACAATTAAAGGTATCACAAAGGAAATTAATGTTCTATTGAAATTCAGTATCTGTTAAAATTAATTTATGATGTGAGCATAAATGTGAGATTTTAGCACATCAAACACTTGTACTATTTTACACTGCATTAGCTTTTCCCTCTGCTTTCCTCATCTGTAACAATGTGTTAACAATCTTTGTTATGATATAAATCATCTTATACCAAGTATTTCCCGTTAAGAATACCACAAAGCCAAATAAATAATGCACTGCACTGAGGCGATATTACAAAAGAAAAGCAAATGCAAACTAAATACTGGAGAGAATATGAAAATGAATGACAATTCCACTACTTGGGAGTTAAAATTTACAAGTACATGAAATGCCTTGATGACACCATTTTCAGTCTTTTAGAAATACTTGGGGGCTTGCCCCCTGCTTTCTTCGCTCGCTAACCCCTCCCTCCCACCTGCATTTCACGCCGTTGTTAAGAGGGGGGTGAACACACCCCAAGGAGATGCATTCACTCCTCTGAAACCATGCTTAAACGGTGATACAATGGGATAGAAATACATTTTTTTCTAACTCCTATTTGCTCGATCAGCTGTTGGCTTGCTGTTGCTGTTTCACCGCGTGATCTGCACTTCGCTTGCCTGCCCTTTCCCCAGCCCACCAGAGCTACATGTTTCCATGCCGTGTAATTTGAACTTCACTCGCATTCCACTTCACCCCCCCCCCCCCACCTTCACGCGCCATTGTGAAGAGTGTGGCTGAATGCACACCAAGGTGACGTGGTCACTCCTCTGAAACCCCTCTTCAGCAGTGATACATTGGGAAACAAGTAAAAGTTGTTTTTTTTTACCTCCTCTTTGCTCGATCAGCTACTGGCATGCTGCTGCTTTCATTCTGCATGATCGGCATTTCGGGTGGCACTTCAAATGTTTAAAAGCCTGTACAGCACCTGTCCTTTTGTCTTCAAACACTATGCAATCTCTTTTCGCTTTTCCGTTATTTCACCGAGTAATATTTTCTGTTTGTTTGTGCTAATGTGATCTTTGCACTCATTTTTTTGAAACTTTAGAATTTTCCTACTTCCATTATTTATTTCTAACCTGCTCTGCATGTGTATCACGGGACTTGCTTACAAAGGTTGTAAGTATGATGTGACGTGCCTGTCTCGCGGGATGTGAAAGTGTCTCTCTTCATAAGATCTTTCTTCCAAAGTGTCTCTCTGTCTCTCTTCTTAAGTGTCTCTCTTCAAAAGATCACGTCTTCGTCACCAGTAAAAAGTCTCGTCCTAAGATTTTTTTATATAATAAAGAGATTAAAATGAAGTCAGTTATGCTATGATAAATTGCTCAGTGCTGATTGGGCTAGAAGGGACACTGCTATTGCAAAGAACTGGAGAAGACTATTGCAAAAGCTGGGGAAAGAAATGATGATAAGCATCTCAAGAAATTTAAAGTAGACTAGAAAATGAAGAACCCTTCCACCTGCTTGTTGACAGCGAGCATAAAGACATCACTGCAAAGGTTGTTCTGGAAGTTTTCACTTCATTGACTACATGAATTCCTCCATGCTGACAGTTGGAAACAAAGAGACATCAGAAGGGATTTTTGGGGCTAATTCTTACTTTAAGAAATGGCCAGGAGCAGTCACAAATCACTGACCTAATAACTGAGTTTAATACATGACAAAGTGCGGTGATACCGGAAGTTACCAAAGAAATTTATTAAAACTATCTGTGGACTTTCAAGAGGATTCTGTGTTTTCAGAGGCCACAATAGAGTAGTAGATACCAATAGGAATAATTCCAATCCTGAAAGTGTCTGCAGAGAACAACTGGGCTAAAAGCCATACTGAGTTAACAAGATCTGAGCTGGGGCAAGGTCTCATTTGGCAGGTGGTAGTGTGGTCAGGGTACTGTGAAAAAGAATGTGAGATCAGACAGAAGAAATTATGTGCTTTTTTAGTGAGAGTTCCGGCAAGTGTTGGTGAGTCACCCCAATGGTTATCCAGGATATTGCAACCTGTGGTAGGTGGACCCAAAGAAGTAGCCCTTTTCATTCCAATTTAATATTTTCTTGTGTTTCTTCCTTCAGTCTCCTCTCGCTTATTTTTGAATTAATAAACCAAATATTTTGACTTGTCCTGCTCACCTGCTCACTCTTCTCTTTTGTTTAAAAATGTATTTGTAGCCAGTGGAAGCCATATAGTGCAAATATGCCTTTTACAACAAATCAGCTGTTTGCAATCATTAAAGGAACAGCTACTAATTTAATAATTGTACAAAGAAATATAATTTTAACAATTATGAATATTATTTTTTTATCATAGGCAAGGAGAAAAAATGAAGCAAATTACCTTGATGACAAGATAAATATCAGGAGATGGGTATGTAATGGAAAAAATAGCAGATTTAGCAAGGCTGGAAGGGGCAATAGATGGTACATGAGAGCGAAGGAATCCTTTAAACTGATCAGAGTTCAGGTCACAGTAAAAATTTTCAGAAATCTAAAAAAAATTGAAATTGCATTAATAAATATAGTGCTAACACAGTGCTAAATCATGAAACCCCCATAACAGACAATACTCACCCAAAACAGCAAACTTACAAATAAAATTTAAAAACTGTGTACAAAGTGACATGTTTTTGTTCCATTCTAAATAACTATATTTTCATGTGTTATATTCAATAATTAACTCTTTAACATCCCACTTGTTAACATTTTTCTTCTCTTAAAAGTTAAATTCAAACACATAACATAGGGGTGGCTAGCATATTCAAAATACTGTACTCAGGGCCAGGTTTATATGAAAAGAGGCCCTAGGCTATTCCACTTATGAGGCCCCTTTCACCTTCCATTTTTAAGTTTGTAAATTACATGAGAGATAATAAAATTTTGATAACAATTTGAATGTAGGCCCCTCTTGATCTTGAGGCCCTAGGCTGAAGCCTAGTTAGCCTATAGGAAAATCCGGCCCTGACTGTACTGTACTTCCCTTGTTATTCTTTACTATCTATCTATCTAATTAGATCAAGTATATAATTTGTTTCTATAATCCATGAAGTAAAATGTATGACAGCAAAAATGAGCTACCACTTAAAAAAGTTATGTCTGACACATTTGAATCTTTTCCTTTCAAACAACAGCATTATATGCTGCAAAATGAGGTCTGGATAAGTAAGCAATAAACACCAAATTAAACTATAACCTGACTATCTTTTCAGTTTTTAAACAAAGAGTGCTTACCTTCTTCTTTTCTTTTAAGTCATACAAGGCCAGGGTTATAAACAATGGCTCTATTTCAATGTCAAACCTATAATTAAAATATAATATTTAGATTGTGAGAAAAATATCTTAATTTTAATTAAGATATTTTATGTAGCTGAAATTAACAAGATATTATATTGATTACTACCAATGATGCATGACATTAAAATAAAAACATGTATTAAAACAGTACTTATTAAAGACCAACCTCTTTAAAATTGTAAAGTGGAAAACAAAATGTATAAGTAATAATGATGCCAATTCACATTGTCAAATTATTGCTTTCATTATTAGTATTTAGTACTTTTTCTTAACATTTGCTGATAATTTCAAAATGTTAATTTGTAGTTTCCTAAACCAATATATTGATTTATGAACAATATTGATCTCAAGCCATTTGGATCATACTAAATGTTCACATTTAAACTGTCCATTTACATAACAGTAAACACTGACGGCCGCACTGTTGATTAAAAGATATGGGTAAATCCTGCAGCTCTTACGTGAATAAGACAAGCAGAATTTAAATACACACCTTTTCATAAAGCATCTTGTTACCACTCAGGATTTCCACACTACAGTTCTCCTTCTGGATCTACAGCTATACACTCTTAAATACATCAACTAGTTGTGCACTTGTCCAATGGCTGACTTTTCCATCTAGACATGAGCCTGAATATAGCATTGATCCTCTTGTGCCCTACTTTAAAATTTTGCCCTCTCTCATTTGCTAACTTTCTAATCGCTGAAATATATTGTTTATAAGTAAGAGTTTGAATCTAGTTATTTATTTTAGAACAAAGGTGGTATTTAATTATTTCAGACTTTAAATTTGTAAACATGTAATAACACAGAAAACAGTTTATATAAAACAGAGACTTATGGTGACCAAATTCTAACCAAAGGCAACACACAGAGTTAAAAACTATATATAATTTGTGTGACCAGTAACTAATCAATCTTCCCAGAGTTTTCTGGCACAAAATTCTTGTTGGTCCTCTGGGTGCATCAGACAGAACAAGACACATACTGCTAAGCACATATTTCTCTGCTTTTACATTGAATACATCAGCTTGTGCAAACACATAAACTAAAATTCCATAGAAGTATAAATTTGCCTTCAAGAACTCCTGTGTGCATGAGTTTACAGTTAAACAATCACTTCCTGGACTGCTCCTGCAAATGAAAAGAACCACTCACCATAGCATCCAACAATGTAAAAGACAAAGGATCTTCTCTCTCAACTGTTTTAGTTTAATGGATGGCAACATAGGTAATACTGCACTGTAGCACATGGGCAGAGCAACACAGACTGTAGACTTTCAAAATTGTCAAATCAGTTTTGAACATTCAAACTGCAATACACATTAATATACTGTACACTAAAATAAATAAGGATATATACAAATTTCATTCAAAAGCAATGTACATTATTTTCCAAATAAAAGCAATATGTTAATTATTACTTTACAACTTGACATTTGATATGAATTCTGAAGCCTGTGTGTTCTTTTGGACAGTCTGGAATTGGCCGTATTTCCACAGCATCCTCCTATAAATTGAAAAAGAGACAAATTACTTTTTTACACATGACAGACCTTAGATAAACAACTTTTTCAAAATATCCTCATATTAAAGTACTGTATGTCCCTCAGCCAATCAATCCCTGCAACTGGAGAAATACTGCTTACAGAAAACATTGCAACATATTCTTGTTCTCTCTCTCACACAGACACACAAACATACACACACACACACACTATATAAAAGCATGAGTTGAACCCTAGAATTTCTGGATTTATCCAACACACAGACACAAAATTTATGCTTGACATAGTTTCAGCTATTTCTAATATATACTAAAGACAGCAGGAGAGGTCAATTTGTTTAGCACTGTTGCTTCAAAGCTCCAGGTGTTGGGGTTGTTCATGTAGGACAAACACTGACTGTAAAATTAATGGTAAAATTGGATCTGGAAAGCAGATGGATGGATTCATTGGCAGAGTTTAACTAGCAAAGATTATTAAGCCTAATATTGGAAGACAACATGAAAAAATGAACACTTAGCAATGCCTAATGGAGGTAATTGTGCTCTGAGCCTGTAAATAATATTACCAACCTGTACGTACACTTTGAAAGAATAGTAACTAAAGTAAGCATTTATTATATAATTAGCAATAATTCTTTTAACTATAAAAGACATTAAAATGTGGTACTGGTCAAGTAATTAAAGCATACACTAACATTTGATGTTTGGCATGTTTTACCTTTCAGACTTTAAAAGGTTAAATTTTCTGTTTTTTTTAAACATGACTAAGTACTGTGCAATGACTGACTGTTTTTTTCATACAAGTCCTAACAGACACTTTAATTCAGTGTCAAAGCTTTTAGAGTCTTTAAAAAGGGGAGGTCAAATAAAGCCATTGTTAAATCCCTGTCAGACAAGAAATGCACTGTAGAGTTTAAGAGAACAGAGGCAAAACCATAATTTTCTTAACAGGATATTTAAAAGCAAAGGTTTTTTTATGAAATGCCTTTATATTGGTACAGAATCTGAATGCTGTTTTAAATCACTCAGCAATCTTTTATAACAAGACTGCAATGATGAGACTGGTCACCGTCATCTATACAGTAAAACCTTGATTATCCGTCAGGGGTCGGGGCTGAGGCTGTGATGAATAAGAGAAAAGACGGATAACAATACAGCTACTTTAAAAATGATATACTGTAGATTAGCAAATAGTCATATTTATTTACAAAACAAAATATAATATAGTATTAACAAAATTAATAAAGAACAGCTACTTTAAAAATTATATGCTGTAGATTACCGAATTGTCATATTTATTTACAAAACAAAATATAATATAGTATTAAGAAAATTAATGAATTCATATAATATTGTAACAACCAGCGTAATAAAGAAACCCAACTCAGAGGTACTAGGGTTTTCTATGTTTTACTTGGAGTCTTTGTTCGGTAACACAAAGTGCCTGTCTTATATACTATTATCTGGGTAATGGAGCACACCTCCAAAACAATAAAAGAAAGCCTTCTCTACCAATTAGCTCATCGCCTGCCACCTCATATTCCTTTTTTTTCTATACCGCAAACACTCCTGCTTATTGTCTCTGTGACGATGCAGGTCTTGCTCCATGCACCTATCTCACTTATGGAAGTCTCTTGAACCGAACACCAACAGTAATGTAACCGGATGAGCTGGACAATGAGGACACCAAAGAGCAAAAGCAAGAAACAAAAAAAAAACAGTGTCCATAGTAGTGCAGTGCAGCATTTCAGTAAATAATCCATAAAAAAAAGGTAAAAATCCCAAACAGTTAAAACGAGATTAAAATCCTGCAGCAGACATTGGGGTCACACCAGCCAAGCACAGCTCCTTCCCAGTCTCTCCAGCTCACCCAAGGCATGCTCAGCTGAAGAGACTTCAGCAGTCGCGGTCCTCTCACTACTGACCCCCATCTTGGCTGCCTCCACAGGCTTCTGCCAGATTGCTCTGGGTCAGTTGTCCTCCTGTCTTCCTTCTCGCTCACACAGTCGTCCCTGGCGTGGACTCCTCCACAATCATACCCACTCTTTCACATCATCAGTGGCCATGATCCATCCCTTGAGACCATATTCTGGCCTTTAGAAATCCTTAATGCAAATTTACATTTTATCCATAAACATTATATGCCTTTCAGAAGGTACTTCCTCATTGGTCTTCCGATCCTTCAAAATTGCACACTATGCTCTCAGGGCAGCACAGATTAAGGAAAGGGATGTGACATTTACCAAAAGACAATGTGATGGTTGTTTCAGCAACAAAAATTTGTTTTTCCAATTACTTTTAATTATACAAAATACTAGAAGGGAGCTTAATAATAGGCTTGGAAAACAGGTATTTTTTCATTTGTGAAAACTGTTTATTTTTTCTTTGTAGTGCATTATTCTTACATTTATCATCAAAACTGTGTTTTAGTGGAACGAATTAAATAAAAAGTAGTAGCTTCACAGTTTTAAAAGTTAAAAAAAAACAGACTGCCAGTAACATGTAAGTAACAAAGACTACAGTGATCCCTCGCTATATCGCACTTCGACTTTCGCAGCTTCACTCTATCGCGGATTTTATATGTAAGCATATCTAAATATATATCACAGATTTATCGCTAGTTCGCGTATTTCTGCGGACAATGGGTCTTTTAATTTATGGTATATTCTTCCTCAGTTGGTTTGCCCAGTTGATTTCATACAAGGGACGCTATTGGTGGATGGCTGAGAAGCTACCCAATCAGAGCACGTAATATGTATTAAATAAAACTCCTCAATGATATGTCATATGCTTCCCGCTCGATGCTTCGCCCGAATAGAACCTATTGATTTTTGATTGTTTGCTTTTCTCTCTCTCTGACATTCTCTGCTCCTGACAGAGAGGGTGTGAGCAGAGGGGCTGTTTGCACACTGGCCTAGAGGATACGGATGCTCCCCTAAAAAATGCTGAAAGACTACCTTCCCATTGCTCCCTTCCTTACGGCTGCTTTGTTGGGCGGTGCTTCGCATACTTAAAAGCCAAACAGCACCTATTGATTTTTGATTGTTTGCTTTTCTCTCTCTGTCTCAATGACATTATCTGCTCCTGACGGGCACTCCTTTGAAGAGGAAGATATGTTTGCATTCTTTTAATTGTGAGACGGAACTGTCATCTGTCTTGTCATGGAGCACAGATTAAACTTTTGAAAAAGAGACAAATGTTTGTTTGCAGTGTTTAAAAGTCTCTACAAGGGTGTTAGTTCATGTCTAGAGGGCTCTAATAATGTTAAAAAACGTATTTAGAAGGTCGTAAACAGGTTTTCTATGCTCTAACTGTGAAAATATTCGATTTATAAATAAAGAATCCTTCTTCGTGGAAATTCTTTTATCGCGGTAGAGTCTGGAACTGATTAACCGCGATAAACAAGGGTCGATTATATACCAAAAAGACAGCTTAAGTATTTTGCTGTTGATAAATACACAAAAATTATTTAGACACAATTGTAAACAACCAAAAAATATTTTTTCATTTAATGTTTTGATTCTGTCATAATAGCCTCATAGTCAAGAACAGACAAAATGCAGAATGTCTAAATAGTAGTATAACATATACAGTACACCCCCAAATTTCGCAGGGGGTATGTTCCTAGAGCACCTGCTAATTGTGAAAAACCGCAAATATTGGATGTGGTTAAAAAAATGCCTATTTTTATAGTTTAAACCCTAAATATGCCCCCAAAACACTTTCATTTAATTTCAACATCAGCTTAATACATTGCCTAAAAAAAGAATGTAAATATAAACCCGTATACTGCACAGTACTGTACTGCTATGTCTCCCGTGGTTTCCAAAATTAAAATACAGATGTTACCGCTATATATACTGTAATTCATGCAAGCTCGTTTTCATTGCCAGAAGCCTTAGAAGGTGCAGGGTGTTTCTACAGCATCTTGGTGCTTTAAGCCTTAAACTGCCACATACTTGGGGGTTAATGCATCCCCAGACACAAAATACTTTTTTGCTGCACTTTAAGTAAATGTCACAATTTACAAAGAAAAAGTGAATTTTTTTTTCATGCAAAGAGCATTACTGCAACACTGATAATCTTACACACTGCTAATTAACTGTAAAAACTACTTAAAAACTACTGGAACAACATGTACAAGGTGTAACTGACACCATGGATGAAATTACCAAGCCAACTACGCTTGAACTGGCTGCACGCAAGCACACAGAAGTAAGTGCTGATGCTGGCAGGCTATAGTGCGGCGAGTCAAGCTCAGGGACAGTAAGGCTGCACTGCTGCAGGGTGTCATGCTTGGGTCACAGAACTGCACAGAAACACAAAGATTGTAGAGACAGGAATTTTATTCAAACACTTCAAACAAACATGTCTCTTTCAGAAGTAAAACAAGCTCAGTATGCAGTTATTTCTCCATTAAAGAATAGACAAACATCATAGGGGGGCACAACAGGAGCGGGACCCGCAACAGGAGCAGAGGATGTCTGGGGGAGGAGAGAGAAACAAAGCAATCAGCCAAAAAGGACACGTGCTGTTTGGCCTTTCAAGTAGGCGTAGCATCGCGCAAGAAGCATATCACACGACAAAACAACCGCAAGTAAGCCCAGCAGCAATATGAAGGTAGTCTATCAGCGTTTTTTAAGAGAGTTTTTTTGAGGAGTGTCCGTGTCTTCTAGGGGTGCGTTCAGCCCCCCAGCTCACAAGGAGCTGGCTGCTCAACGAATGTACGGCACTGACTGATTAGCTCCTGCGTGCTCGTGAATGGCACTGGGAAACGACTATAGCCGGCTGTGGTGGTTTAAGGGTTCAGAAGAACAAAACAGAAAATACAAGAACACTCAGCTGGAGATGCATCACAGTCAATCAGCAGCAAGGAGAAATGAATAACGCTGTAGCGGTCCGGTGCCGCTAAAATTCACACCATCGAGAACAGCACACATTAAATACAACAAAGCACAAAGAAAACACACACAGTAAATCATGAAAAATGTTCATGAAAAATGGCAACAGATGAAATGTAATGATGAAAATAGACAGTCCAGAGATCCGCATGTTGAATGGAAATGTAAAGATAGTCCTACCGCTAGTTCCTGAAATGGTAAAGATGGGTGGATGGGTTCAGGAGCGCTCCTTTCTTTGCAGGATGGCCATGAATTCACTTACAGTCCTTATGTACAAAGGCAGGCGGCAGACAATTCAGACGCCAATCAAGAAACAATCCAGGACAAAACGATAAGTACAGGTAACCCAACAGAAGGCACACAGACAGGAACTTGAAACACAAATTACAAAAACTTTTTTTGCTTTTGGTCACCGGCCCCCTTTTTAAAAGCCGCGCTGACATCGTTTGACCCAAATAGCTCCAGCAGCCTCAGCAGAAGACCAATCGGAGCCACTGCAGGGACTGCTGGGAATTGCAGTTTCAAATTCTATTGACTACTAGGCTCACCCGCCTTTTAAGGCAACCGACTTTTTTCCTCAATTTGTGTGCACTCCATGTGTACATCAGGCATGTAAGTGTAGGGAATGAGAACATCAAAGTGCCCATTCATAACATCTCCCGAAAACCTAAGTTTTTTATCCCCTCGAGTGCCTGTCCAAAGTCGTACAATGTCAGCCCGAATCTGTACCGCTAAAGACGGAGTTTCATGCACTAAATAAGCTATAGATGAGAATAAGCAAGCACCATCTCCCCTGATATTTACTACGCGGTGAGGCATTTGTACTCCATCAACATTAATTATTTCCAGAGACATAATTTTGTCTATTTTTCCAGCGATATTGCGCACAAAAGCAAGGGAAAGATGGGAGCACCAGAACTCTGCTCACATCGCGTCGCTTCGTACCGCAAGTAGTAATTCTGTGATAAGCGGAATACCGCTACGCTTTGCACTCACGGGACGGAAGGACAATCCCGACCGCTTTTATATAGTAGATATATCGCACAGTCTGGAGTAGAAAATCATCTTTTACCTGGAAAAACGAAACTACAAATCCCATCGTGCATTGCAAAATGGACGGGGCGTGCGCAGCACTCACGGGACGGAAAGACAATCCCGGCCGCTTTTATATAGTAGATATTCACCATCCCAAGCTGCGTTCTCTACTACAGTTGCTTCCTGTTCTCTCTACAGTACAGTATTTCCACGAAAAAAGTCATAAAAATTGCAGTGGATATTTGCGGTTTCCGCTAACAATTATTAGATAGGTTCTAAGGAAAAATCTGCAAATGACTGAGGCCGCGGGGGTCTACTGTATACACTTGTGTCCACATTGTCCTTTTTTATTATCAACAGGGTTATTCAAACTATTCTTGTTATAATTATTCCTGGACACCCTGTAAATTTTTAATTAACGTCACTAGAATCTGCTATATGCGAATGCTGTCATTTGAAATAGTCATTCTCTCCAATCTAATAATGCTTCCAATAAATTTAAATTTATCATCAATATATTGATTGCACAATACATGTATTAAAATTGATTTATCATGACAATATAAATGTGCAGGTTATGTTCCATTTTACAGTTCTCTTTAATGGATAGCTAACATTTTTTCAATTTATGGCATGGATATTTTAGTTCATTTCAGTTAATACAAAAAGAAAAACTGTACCTTTTAGAATATTGTCTTGCTGTACTATTGCCAATTAATTGAAAAATTAAAAAGAAAACAGGCATATTTCATGGATGTGAATGTGAATACATTTTACAGTAACATGTCAATGATGAATTAAACCAGTACTATTTTACATGAGGACAGATCAAGATAGATACTGTAGATAGATAGATAGAACCTTGTTTGTCCCCAGGGGGAAATTTGGCTTTATACAAATATAAAAATACACCAGAATGACTAAAACGGAAGAAAATTTAAAAGAAAGAAAAGTTCTGACTTGGCTGTCACAGCATTTCTTGACACACTTCTGCTGAGTGATTCATTTGGTGAAACTACTCAGTGATAGTGTGTCAGAGAGTGGATTTTCCTGATACAGTATTGGGCCCTAGCTAGTAAAGGAGTAAATAACTTAAATATCTTTATTATTTTATACTTACATAATACCCCCCTCCTGTGCAACTGGTACTATGCTCTTCAGATCTATTTAGGATGTCTCATATAATGTGCTACATTTAAAAAAATGGGCAAAAAGTCTATAGTAGTTGTGTGAATAGTTAAAGTGTATATTTTCAAAGAGTAGATGTAAATGCTTTAATTGTAATTTCATTAATAAAATCCCAATCACCTTTATCTGTCAAACCCAGAGCCGGACAGAGACTCTCAAATACTGTATATGATTTGTATCATACCCATTTAATCTCTTATAAATATTTCCTTTTGCTGTTTGTTCATGGGTTTTATCTTTCTTGTTTCAGGATGTTCGCTTCAAGTAGTCAAATGTACTGCAAAGTGTCAGAATGTAAGACAATTTTCACAGGAACAGCACTCCAAAATCAAAAAAGCATTAATGTCAGGGACTAGACAAGATGATAGAAATTGCAGACCCAAGCAGCAATAGAACTCCAAGGTCCTGTTACAAAAGTGGCATAACATAAAAAAACAGAATCTCACAATCTAAAATGAAAAGGTCAATGAGCACAGCACTCATGAAGTTTAATTAACAAGAAATACTAAAGGTAAAGAAGCATGTGTATTAGATTTACTTTTTTGTCTTCTTATAAAGACCACATAAACTAGTAAGGAAAAGAAGAATTGGGTGAATTACACTATAATGGACAAAGTGGTTCAGAAAATCACTTTTTTTTAACATTGTATTGATTTTATTAAAATCAAATAACATTCCATACAAGCAAGTCAAATTTACCAAAACTAGGTTCAAACAAGTCACTTTTTGGATGAATGACAAAGAAGTAGTTTAAGCAGTTTCAGCAGTAATTTAAAATAGAAGGTTTAAAATGTGAATAAACAACAAAAAGTCATAACAAGAATGACATAAAGTTATTAACTGTCCAAATGAAACTCACAGCAAGATAAGTGTATGGGAACTTCTGTCAGAAACAGAAACGAACATACAGTAGCTGGTGTGGTGACTGGCTGATCAATTTAAAATTTACACTATTTGGAGGCAACAAATTGTTTGATTTGCTTTTAATGTAAATAAGTGGCAAAATGACTGAAAGACAGATAATGTGCAAAATAATTTATGAGAGAGTAGAAGGACAGATAATATTGCTCACTATTAAGAACAAGCTTGCCAAAATAGACCTGGGTGTTCCTCAGAAGATTTGCAACAATTTTCAATGGACAGACTGTTTAAAAGTTTAACTTTTTAGTCAACATGCATTCCAATATTTCTAAGAAAACTTTACAATGCATTCCATAATAAGAACATCATGATTTGGAGATGGTTTGTTGCATCAGGATCTTGACAGCTTGCCTTCACTGAAGAAAGTATAAATTCTAATCTGTATCTGAGAATGAGAATGCAGAATCCTGTTCATGATGCTAAAAGGCAGCTGATCCATGCAGCAAAAATTGAATCCAGAATACACACACAAGTCTACATCAGAATGGTTAAAGAAAAAAAAAATTCAGAGCTTTGTAATGGCCAACTCAGGGTGAGGAAGAATACAAAACAAGCGGTTTGCTCTTAAATCAACAAATATCACTGAGCTGAGCAGGCTCCTTAAGGAGGATTTATTCAAAATTCTTCTTTGGCACTGATTATAATTATTGCATAAAAGTAACACAACCAGTTATTGGTTCCAAGAAAATAATTAATTTCTTTTGCTTGGAGTACTTGCTTAATGTTCTTTAAAAAATAATATATTAAAATTTAATTGATTGTTCACTCAGAACCTGCTTTATTGACTACTGTGTTTTGGTTAAAGATCTGATTACATTTATTCAAAATTTTTTCATGCGTAGTTCAAGAAAATGCTTTTATTTTCTTTTTATTATTTTAATTATATTTCAGTTACCAGAATCAAAAATATATTATTACTAGCCAACCCGCGGCGTAGCATACGCAGCATAATTATGTATTGATGGGTGAACACTTCCTGAAAGACACAGTTGTCCAAATGGGGTTGGTTTTGAGGATACGACTGTAGGTGAATGAAAAGATGGAACTCTGGAGAGGGCAATATACAATACAGCGTTTTACACGCTGCATACAGCGATTTACATCGAAGTATAGACACTGCTAAGACCATGGAATACCCCTCGCAAACTGTTTTATACACTGCATACAGCGATTCACATCCGCGACAAACAAATTGTTTTACACACTGCATACAGTGATTCACATCCAAGACAAATATGATTCTTCTTAGATGGTGCTGGCGCGTCCACCCTCGCTCTCGAAGCATACACACTGCCTGGTCATGTGCCCGCTCACAAGAGCATCTAACAGAGACCCGCCCACCAACTCTAAGGCCATGGGATACCCCTCGGAAACTGTTTTACACGCTGCATACAGCGATTCACATCCGCGACAAACAAACTGTTTTACACGCCGCATACAGCGATTCACATCCATGACAAACATGCCTCTTCTTAGATAGTCCTGCCGCGTCCACCCTTGTTCTCGAAGCATATGTCTGGTCATGTGCTCGCTCGCAAGAGAAACTCACGGAGACCCGCCCACCAACTCTAAGACCATGGCATGTAAAACAGTTTGCGATGGTGGACGCGGTCGTGCGTCATAACCGAAAAGAATACAGTGGAACCTTGGTTCACGACCATAATTCATTCCAAAACTCTGGTCGTAAACCGATTTGGTCATGAACCGAAGCAATTTCTCCCATAGGATTGTATGTAAATACAATTAATCAGTTCCAGACTGTACGAACTGTATGTAAATATATATTTTAAGTTTTTAAGCACAAATATACTTAATTAAACCATAGAATGCACAGTGTAATAGTAAACTAAATGTAAAAACATTGAATAACACTGAGAAAACCTTGAACAACAGAGAAAACTAACACTGCAGTAGCTTGCGCTATTGCGCTACCAACCGCTGGCTAAAAACACTTTTTTTTAATGAGTTTTAAGCACAGGGAAAAAAATGAACATTTGAAAAAATCCGTAATTTGATAAACCACCAAGAAATGTAACATTGCAACAATGTACACTACGAACCGATGTAAACAGAAGTGAAAACAAAATCAAGCCCAATGCATTCTTTAACTGCCTTCCTACCTTATGAGTCCAGCCCCCTCTCTCTCACGCTGCCTGTGTGGGTGCGTCTGTCTCTCTTGCGCTGCCTGTGTGTGTGCGTCTGTCTCTCTCTGGCGCTGCATGTGTGTGTGCACGGCTCTCTCTCTTGCACTGCCTGTGTGTGTGCGTGGCTCTCTCTCTCGGGCTGCCTGTGTGTGTGTGCGTCTGTCTCTCTCTGGCACTGCCTGTGTGTGTGCGCGGCTCTCTCTCTGGCGCTGCCTGTGTGTGTGCCTCTGTCTCTCTCTGGCGCTGCCTGTGTGTGTGCGCGGCTCTCTCTCGCGCTGCCTGTGTGTGTGCCTCTGTCTCTCTCTGGCTCTGCCTGTGTGTGTGCGCGGTTCTCTCTCTCAAGCTGCCTGTGTGTGTGTCTGTCTCTCTCTGGTGCTGCCTGTGTGTGTGCGCGGCTCTTTCTCTCAGGCTGCCTGTGTGCCTCTGTCTCTCTCTGGCGCTGCCTGTGTGTGTGCGCGGCTCTCTCTCGCGCTGCCTCTGTGTGAACCGAGGTTCCACTGAGTTGACTAATGAAAAGTCAACGTGGCTCAGAGGTGCATGTGGAGTCTAGCAGAAACGAACGTGAATGACGCCCGGTGTTGTGAGTTGCTGCGTCCGAGTTGGTGGGCGTGGCTCTGCGAGTTGTCGTCATATCCAATGGTCTTAGAGTTGGTGGGCGTGGCTGTCTTGTGTGCTTTCCATGGGTGGCTACTTGTCGGCGGCTTAATGAATTATATACGATGGGCGTGGCTGTCTTGCCTGCTTTCCATGGGTGGCTACTTGTCGGTGCGTGCTTTCCATGGGTGGCTACTTGTCGGCGGCTTAGTGAATTATATATATACTGTAGATGTTAATTCTGAAGTTTATTTACACATACCATCATGATCTACTAGTCCTTTTAAGATATTGTATTTACCTAAGAAACATACCGGATACTGCATTTGTCCTCAAGCAACCAATGACCCAGATTTTAAACTATTTCTCCGAATTAAGAAAATAGAAAAGAAAATAATTTCTTACTTCGTCAGCAGGGGGGCAAAGTGCAAATAGCTCCTGGTGGCGGTTACTCCTCCGGGCCAAGTCATTTTGCCGTTCAAGCTCTTCTAGACTGCTGAACTGCAATAGGTTTTCAATACGGCTGTCTGGTTGCAGGCCACGCAGATCAAAATCCAAAGATGTGAGGGTTGCTCGTCCCAAGTCATCAGAACACACAGAAATTTTTCTTGATTTGTTCTAGTGAATAATCCAAAAATATTGGGGTTAATTTGCTTCATATGCTTTGAAAATATTAAGAATAAGAAACTATAAAGTTTTATTAAACAAATGTTATTAGAAATTTTTTTAAGAAATAAACACTGTCCTCCAGAGAGCAAAAATTGTTTGACCATTATGTTGACTTCAATACGAGTTGACCACTGGTAAAATATAGGAGAAAGAGCCCCCTCTCAGACGTATTTCCCATACGCAAAAATTAGTTCAAAGTATCAAATTGTCCACTCCATTTCTACTGCAGAATAGCACAGAGCTACAACCGGTCTTTACAGAATATAGGGTTCAAGACAGGGGCTGACTCATCTGTGCGAGGCATGTTTGAATAAGTTTGTTGTCAGCACACAGGTTTCAGAGACAAATCATGCCATGATCAAAAGATTTCCTGAAAACCTCCAGGCAAACAGTTGTTGGTATCTATTTAAAGTGACCATGGCCATCCAAATAAATTATTACAGAGAAATAAACAATTGCAAATAAAAATCAAACATAAGAAAATGCCATGGCTCAGAAAATTGATGGCATATCAACACTTCACTTTGGATGGCAAGCAAAACCTGAGAGCTGACAGAACTCCACACTACACACTATCCACATTAGTCTACAAGAATCTCTACAAAAAACTAGATGTGGGCTGAATGTGTCTACACAAAAGTCACCAAGTATACTTAATGGTATAGCATAAAGGCTGGGTCAGCATTTCTACTTCAGGAGAGCTGTAATGTCAGCACTTTGAGCCCACAATAAAACTACTCAAGTATTATTCTGGTTCAGTCTTCCCAGAGTCAGAAGCTATTCCAACAGCGCAAGTGCCTGATAGTTTGTCTGGTCATACATAGAAGTTTATAACAAATAAATAATTTAAAATACTAAATGGAAAAAAAACAACAGATGAATCCCAAACTACTTTAAAAAAAAGTTTAAAAGGATGGCTCCATTTGTAGTGAATCCTCCATCCATCCATCCATTGTCTCCCGCTTGTCCGAGGTCGGGTCGCGGGGGCAGCAGCTTGAGCAGAGATGCCCAGACTTCCCTCTCCCCGGCCACTTCTTCTAGCTCTTCCGGGAGAATCCCAAGGCGTTCCCAGGCCAGTCGAGAGACATAGTCCCTCCAACGTGTCCTGGGTCTTCCCCTGGGCCTCCTCCCGGTTAGACGTGCCCGGAACACCTCACCAGGGAGGCGTCCAGGAGGCATCCTGATCAGATGCCCGAGCCACCTCATCTGACTCCTCTCGATGCGGAGGAGCAGTGGCTCTACTCTGAGCCCCTCCCGGATGACTGAGCTTCTCACCCTATCTTTAAGGGAAAGCCCAGACACCCTGCGGAGGAAACTCATTTCAGCCGCTTGTATTCGCGATTTCGTTCTTTCGGTCACTACCCATAGTTCATGACCATAGGTGAGGGTAGGAACATAGATCGACTGGTAAATTGAGAGCTTTGCCTTGCGGCTCAGCTCCTTTTTCACCACGACTGACCGATGCAGCGCCCGCATTACTGCGGATGCTGCACCGATCCGCCTGTCGATCTCACGCTCCATTCTTCCCTCACTCGTGAACAAGACCCCGAGATACTTGAACTCCTCCACTTGGGGCAGGATCTCGCTACCAACCCTGAGAGGGCACTCCACCCTTTTCCGGCTGAGGACCATGGTCTCGGATTTGGAGGTGCTGATTCTCATCCCAGCCGCTTCACACTCGGCTGCGAACCGATCCAGAGAGAGCTGAAGATCACGGCCTGATGAAGCAAACAGGACAACATCATCTGCAAAAAGCAGTGACCCAATCCTGAGCCCAGCAAACCGGACCCCCTCAACGCCCTGGCTGCGCCTAGAAATTCTGTCCATAAAAGTTATGAACAGAATCGGTGACAAAGGGCAGCCCTGGCGGAGTCCAACTCTCACTGGAAACGGGTTCGACTTACTGCCGGCAATGCGGACCAAGCTCTGGCACCGATCGTACAGGGACCGAACAGCCCTTATCAGGGGGGCCGGTACCCCATACTCTCGGAGTACCCCCCACAGGATTCCCCGAGGGACACGGTTGAATGCCTTTTCCAAGTCCACAAAACACATGTAGACTGGTTGGGCAAACTCCCATGCACCCTCCAGGACCCTGCTAAGGGTGTAGAGCTGGTCCACTGTTCCACGACCAGGACGAAAACCACACTGTTCCTCCTGAATCCGAGGATCGACTATCCGACGGACCCTCCTCTCCAGGACCCCTGAATAGACTTTTCCAGGGAGGCTGAGGAGTGTGATCCCTCTGTAGTTGGAACACACCCTCCGATCCCCCTTCTTAAAGAGGGGGACTACCACCCCGGTCTGCCAATCCAGAGGCACTGTCCCTGATGTCCATGCGATGTTGCAGAGGCGTGTCAACCAAGACAGTCCTACAACATCCAGAGCCTTGAGGAACTCCGGGCGTATCTCATCCACCCCCGGGGCCCTGCCACCAAGGAGTTTTTTGACCACCTCGGTGACCTCAGTCCCAGAGATGGGGGAGCCCACCTCTGAGTCCCAGGCTCTGCTTCCTCATTGGAAGGCATGTTAATGGGATTGAGGAGGTCTTCGAAGTACTCCCCCCACCGACCCACAATGTCCCGAGTCGAGGTCAGCAGCGCACCATCCCCACCATATACAGTGTTGACACTGCACTGCTTCCCCTTCCCGAGACGCCGGATGGTGGACGAGAATCTCCTCGAAGCCGTCCGAAAGTCGTTCTCCATGGCCTCCCCAAACTCCTCCCACGCCCGAGTTTTTGCCTCAGCAACCACCAAAGCCGCATTCCGCTTGGCCTGCCGGTACCTATCAGCTGCCTCCAGGGTCCCACAGGACAAAAGGGCCCTGTAGGACTCCTTCTTCAGCTTGACGGCATCCTTCACCGCCGGTGTCCACCAAAGGGTTCGGGGATTGCTGCCACGACAGGCACCGACCACCTTACGGCCACAGCTCCGGTCAGCTGCCTCAACAATAGAGGCACGGAACATGGCCCATTCGGACTCAATGTCCCCCACCTTCCTCGGGATGTGGTCGAAGTTCTGCCGGAGGTGGGAGTTGAAGCTACTTCTGACAGGGGGCTCTGCCAGACGTTCCCAGCAGACCCTCACAACACGTTTGGGCCTACCACGCCTGACCGGCATCCTCCCCCACCATCGAAGCCAACTCACCACCAGGTGGTGATCAGTTGACAGCTCCGCCCCTCTCTTCACCCGAGTGTCCAAGACATGTGGCCGCAAGTCCGACGACACGACCACAAAGTCGATCATCGAACTGAGGCCTAGGGTGTCCTGGTGCCAAGTGCACATATGAACACCCCTATGCTTGAACATGGTGTTCGTTATGGATAATCCGTGACGAGCACAGAACTCCAATAACAAAACACCGCTCGGGTTCAGATCGGGGGGGCCATTCCTCCCAATCACGCCCTTCCAGGTCTCACTGTCATTGCCCACGTGAGCATTGAAGTCTCCCAGCAGAACGAGGGAGTCCCCAGAAGGTATGCCCTCTAGCACCCCCTCCAGGGACTCCAAAAAGGGTGGGTACTCCGAACTGCTGTTTGGTGCATACGCACAAACAACAGTTAGGACCCGTCCCCCCACCTGAAGGCGAAGGGAGGCTACCCTCTCGTCTACTGGGGTAAACCCCAATGTACAGGCTCCAAGTCGGGGGGCAATAAGTATACCCACACCCGCTCTCCTTGTGTAATGACAATGGGATTTTCTGGATTTTTTTTTCTCATTTTGTCTCTCATAGTTGAGGTATACCTATGATGAAAATTACAGGCCTCTCTCATCTTTTTAAGTGGGAGAACTTGCACAATTGGTGGCTGACTAAATACTTTTTTGCCCCACTGTAATAAGAACAACATGCTAACAGAAACATGGACTTTAAAGAAGGTAAAGAACTATAATATCCAACACAAGTGTACCATTTTGGTAAGTTTCCTTATTAATGTTTTCCTATGTATACACTGTACAGTTATTTCACTGTGTAGGTTATACATGTACCCCTTAATACCAAGGCCTCTGGTTTACAGCATTCTAAAGAATATTGAAACACTTTTTCTGTAGAGTATTTGACATTGTAGCAGCCCATGTGATTTATCACTGAGCAACGCTCAAAGACTGAGACATAAGAGTATTATGAGCCACAGTACATCTCTAGTCAGTTGAAAGTCAGCAGATTATAATGGGAATTTCATGTCTGGAAAGATAACACTACTTATAAATGCCTGCTTCTGTACGTTGTGTAGAATATATGCAAAGTAAATTCATTGTATTTACTGTGTGGCATTTACTATTCTACTATTTTAATCACACTAGACTTAGATAAAAACACAGTATAAGAAAGCACGTATTCTGCACTAGAAATTAGGATCAACCACGGAGAAGACAATTATCCTACCACAGAGTTCTACCAGTTGGTTCTGTTTTGTCATTGTATTATTGTTGTTTATAAGAAAACTTCATAAAGAGTACTTGTTAAAGCTAAAAGGAAAGGAGTAATTTTCAACATCAATGTCTTTTCATAAACATAATTCTGAAATGCAGAAGTCAGGCAAAAGTCATCTTTTTGGGAAATTTGGTGCTTTGCCTCTTTGAAATGGAAAGACAGTGGACCCTTGACTTATGAGCTCAATTCGTTCGCGAGGGCTGGTTGTAACTCAAGTTGGTTGTAAGTCAAGACTATTTTTCCCATAAGAAATAATGGAAATACCCATAATGCGTTCCGAACCTCCCACAGCAACACTTACTTAATCTTTTCATAATAAAAAAGGGTTGTATAATGTGCCTAATTTACCAAAACCAATAATTTTTCTAATGTACTAACCAAAAAGTTATAAAAAGTGCCTAGCCTACCAGAAACAACAATTTCATACTGTACTCACCATTTAATTTGACATCTTTGGGCTGCAGGAAGGGAGGAGGAGGAGAATGAAATGGAAGGTGGTTATTGTTTGGAAGGAGCCTCCTTATACAAATCTTTTCTTTGTAAAATTGTCGAGATGGTGGATTTCGACATGCTGTACATATTAGCGAGATCGGTCTCACGAACACCACTCTAATATTTCCGCACAATTTCCTTCTTCGTTTCGATTGTGATCGCTTTCTTTACCTTCGTTACCTTCTTTTCCTTCCTTAGCAATTGTCGAAAAAAATGATATAAATCACTGCACTGACCGAAATTACATCCACAAACACATGTATCTGGGCTCCGACTGATGCTTACAAATGCTCCCGGCTGTTTGTTTACAATCGCGCAAGCGGATACACGTGACCGCATTCAGGTCATAATGCAAGATGTTGGTCATAAATCAAAACAAAAATTTTGGTCATAAATCAAGTTGTTCGCATGTCAGGCCAGTCGTATATCAAGGGTCGACTGTATTTGGAAAGTTTTAAATCTTTTGTTTCACATTTGCCCTCTAATATTTTTTTTTCAAAATTGCTAAATATAACTTATTTTAACAAAGTATGTGTCTGTGACAAAACATAGCATTCCATAAATGTGAAAAAATGTGTGTATCTTCAAAAACACCATATAAATTAAGGCACCAACATGTGTTAAGATATGGATTGAGCGACAGTGCCTTTTCATTACAAAATGCTTATTTTCAAATAATGTCTTAATGTGAGTTGTTAAAAAATATGCATCCAGCCTATTCAAATGGTGGCCTACAGACCACATGCAGCCCAGAAGCAAGTTCAGAGTGGCCCAGCCTGTGGACCCACCAGGGCTCCTGGCTTTGGCAATTATCATTTCTACTTAGTTATCCAGTGGCAAATGAAATCATTGAAACTTTAAACAAATTATATTGTAACACATGCAAAATGCCATATTTTTTTTTTAATTGTGGAGCGGATGTACCGTTAGCATGTATCGGCATGGGCTCCCCCTTAGATATCTGTGAGCTGCATAAATGCTGGTTTATACACTTCATGCACTTAAGCTGGGTGCAAGGGACTCTAGGCAAAAATGATGTCACACTTTGAGATGGCTGACCTGGCAGCCATGTATTCCAATTGGTGAATTTCAACAAGAGGATGGTTACACTTGTGCCAGAAAAATGAACAAAGGGTTGAATATGATGCAATCGGTCATCAAAACAAAAAGAAGGCAGCAAAGCATTTGAAATTCATCTGCTCATCATGTAGGTCCTCTGTTTTAAAGATATCTGTGCCCCATGGAATTCAGTTATCTCTAATTTGGCTCGGGAACACGAAGGTGTGATTGTCATGAATCTCCTTGTATTCATGGATCTTTGCATACTGTTTCTCTTTTAATTTAACGCATGCACTGTGCAAAATGCCGGCTGTCACACTTTTGATTTTTGTCCGTCAGTAAACTTTCACGTGCAACCGTCTGCCCACTGCATTTTAAGGTTGCAGGTGTATAACATGTTATTGTCATTTTACTTGTGTGATCTGTGATTGATGGTGGACAGTTAACTTTGTTAAAAAGACATTGATAAATGCCATTTTGTTAGTTGTTACTTCAGTAGTTTTGGTGTGGCACTAAATCTTATTTTACCAATAAATTCTTCAACAGGAGCAAATAAAAAAACATAAAATAAGATTTAGTAAAAATGAATGATAGTAATAACTATAATTAATAATTAATTACTTGACACCCAAGAACCCTGTACAAAAACACTTTTACGCCATACATGGTGCCTTGCTCTTAAACATTTACTCAGTTTTTTCTTGGGGAGAAAAGAAAAAAAAAAAAATTTCCAAAGGAAAGGCTCTTTGTTGTGGAACTCAAATTTCACCTCTGTCATATGAGTGATTAAAACCATGTGAATGAATTTCTATCAAAGAAAAAATTTAAAAACGCCTAAACCTGGCACAACAACCCCTTTAAATTGGGGGAGAATCTCATTTTCACAGCAGGTGTCATTACCCTATAAAACTATTTCTCTTGGATATTACATGCACAGTTGATCATGGTAGATTAAAACTGATCAAATTGTGAATACTCTGTATTTAAAATGCTGTACAGTCTCTTTAATAAGTCCATCAGGTAATCTTCTACTGCATGTTCATCTACTGTGTCCCTCCATTCCTTCCACCAGAGGGGACAATCATTTCCATAGCAGACCCTTTGCTGTGGAAGTGCATGCCCCTGTAACCTACTTGCAAACTTAGCACAGTATAGTAAAATTGTTCAAAATGTATTCTATGATACAGTAGACAGTCTTCTATGTCAGTTTCATATTAAATGTACCTCTCCATCCCATCCACATTAGGGGACACTAATTTTCCACAACTGAGCCTTTGTTGTTGAAATGCTCTTCTATTTACAAAATGAACACTGGACAACTAAAATGGAGCTAAATCTGTTTAAAGGAATCTAGGATGTCTTTTGTCACTTTTTTCTCTACTATGCCATTTTGTCCTATGCTCTGGAAAGGACACTTATTGCCCCAGCTGGAGCTGTAAAAGTGTATGCCCCCTATCTGCTGCTTACAAAAGCCTTCTGTCTCATTCACCGGGGGGTGAGGCACTCATTTCCACAGCTGCAGCAGAGCTGTAAAAATGCATGCCCACTGCCTTCTCTGATTTTGCCTTAAAATATAGCAGCTATTGACAGTTGTGTTCTCGCAATCAAGGGGATATCAGAGAGACCATTAAGGAATGGAAAGTTGCAGGAGTTTCTACAGCATACTGGGCTAGAATCACTTGCTCAGCATAAACATGTGGTGCCCCAGGATAAGACACAGACAGACTAAAAACTAAAAAGCAGGGAAAGTCAGTGAGTAGTACCAATACAAGCATTACCTTACAGAATATCCAACACAAAGGTGCAAGTCTACCGTCTTCAACTGCATGCTGAGAAAACAATGGAAGTTACTGAAATGCCAGTATGAAAATATGAGGGGTAATAAACACCAAGGAAGCTCACATGGGTCTGAGATCATTCATGCTTCTCAGTCTTCTATCATGATTCATGGCAAGATGATTTAACCACTTTTGGAGAAAATGAGACTGACACTTTAATTAACTGATATCAAAAAGTCTTGTTTGATGAATGCATGTGTTGTCAAGGCTGTACAAATGGAATGGAGATTGCTAAAAATTCTAATTATTCTCAGACAGATCTTCCAACAGTTTATAGGAAGTCTTAATGGAAAAAGAGCTTTATTGCACAGATTTCCACAATATTCTGAATCTTGTTGAGATTGTGCTTGTTCTGCCTATGTCAGCAACTCAATGTGGGCATGGCATTTCAATACAGAACAGAACAAAATCAAAAGTGCAAATCTCACTCAATGACCCATCACTTGAGCAGTTTACTGAGCCTTGTGTCAAATGCTGGCTCACTTCAAACATGAGTAAAAGAAGACCAAATTATACTGGATGGCCCTCTGATACTGACATTCTCATGGCCAGTGACACAGCCTGAGTAAAATACACTGTTCTTAATGACAGTACATAGTTTGAAACTTATCTAAATCATCAAGGCAGACATAAAAGAACAAATGAAGGATGCTTTGTGAAAGAAAAGAATTAGGTACACATATATGGAGAGCAGAAAGGTAACAGAATGAGAAATTAATATTTTACACATTGGATTATTTGGCACCTATTTTTTTTTTTTGCAGGAGCCACTGGGTCCTGCCAGAAATGCCAAGAAAAATGGGAAAAACACATTTTACAAACCTTCAGAAATTCCTACTTAAATTCCTACAGTAGTACAGACCATGAATGCAACACTCTGTGTAGCCTAGCAACATTCAAACAAGGTGGTAGTAACCTATGACACTGTGACAACTTATCAAATAAGGCACACAGGAGCTGCTTTTCCAGGGGAATCTCCAAAATGCTGACTGGCTTTTTATTTGGTGTGCTACGCTATAAACAGTGCCCTACTGCTTGTTTGGGTCTCAGGGACCCTCTCACCCTGATCCTGTCACTCAGCTCTCTCTAGGGAGGTGCCCTGAGCCCTCACGAAGTGCATTCCCCTAAGACTCCACCTTTCCCCATATGCAGTAGCAAGACACGTAACAATATCAACATAATTTGTGATGTGTAACAAAGCGATGCCTGATCACACATATGGTGAACCTCAGTGTGCAGTAGACGTTGTGTTCGTGTGTGTTACTTACTGTTACTATTTATTATGGGGTTGTGTAATGATAGCTTTGATAGCATTGATAGTTCTTTTTAATCAGATAAATCCACTTTGTGATTTGTCTGGGTCATATATGGCCAAAATACTTAATTTATTTCAAAAGTGAAACAAATGTTATTGCCAATACTGTTCACTTTTTTGTTTTTATGCACTTGAAATGTGTCTAGGTCAGATATGACCAAAATTTTTATTTTTTTATTTCAAAAGTGGAAAAAAGCATTACTACTACTTCAGATTCTGTTCAGTTATAACTTTTGTTATTGTTTTTTATGCACCTTTTGATGTGCCTGTGTCAGATGTGACCAAATTTAAAAGGGAAACAATAAATAACCATTACTTGTTTTTCAATGCATTCATTTGTGCCGGTTTAGAATTTCTCATTACTTGCTACTTAGTAGCCATCGAAAATGCCTGGACCAGCTAAATTTCTTGTATTAAAAATCTGGCCCAATTGAATTTGTAATTGAATACACTTGATATGCAGGATTTTAGGAGAAAAGACTTTTGTAATGTTTGCTGTAATAAAGCAGAGTATTGTATGAACAACTGATGAGTGCATACTTGTTAGCATACTACAGTGAGGCTCTGAGTTGATGTCATGTATTTTTTTAAATTGGATTATTGAATTCTTAATTTGTAATTTTCTTCCAAAATGCCAATTTTCAAATGTTCAATTAAAGTGAACACGCATAATATCTAAAGACATAGCTAAACTGTCTTTAAATTACTTCTTCTCTTTTTCAACAGTAATGTTTAAGTAAAATAGCAGTGCCATAAAATTCCCTTTCACATGAAGACAGCACATTTTACCATAGGTTTGTAATACATGTAACAAGCAGCAGATCTGTAGACAGCTTGATAGGTCTGGCATTTCAGACAACACATCCATCTTAGAAGCTGCACACTGATATTTCATTACTTCTTACATTTCAAAATGTAACTAAATTTTAAACTGCTGGGATGATTTATGAGTAAAAATGCAAGTCAACTCTGAATTTACAAGGAGAAATTGCAGCTACTGGAAGGAACAGTATGCATATTTATGAAAAAACTGGTTTCAGATTTGAATAGGATTCTTTGCTGAACCCATAGGTCAAAAATACAAAGTATAAATAACTTTTCTAAACTTGCCTGATAAGACAGATTGCTGGAATCGGGCAACTCATCAGATTCAAAAATCTGCTTCTGCAGAGTTCTGTGAAGGTTTTGTCGCTCTGAATATATGCTGCCTACATCACCCTGATACCTGTTAAAAAAAAATCCTTGAAATATTCAAACAGTGTTTCAATCAAATTTCTAATTGTGAATTTCCAAATAATTCTAACTTTCAAAACAAAATCATATCTTTTGAGTTAAGAACTGTCCAAGGATAATCATATTTGTAGTAAAAAACTCAAATTTAATCTGTTTATCTCTAGAAACAAATTTAAGTTTACTCAAGATATTCTGAATAATTTACTCTATGTTATGATACTATTTCACTAAATGTTTGTTAGAAGAAATAGACAAAAAGCTGTTATAATGTATTTCAAAGTTCAGAGTGATTGGCATGACATACCTTTACTTTATCATCATGATTATGCAATTTGACATTAATTAGACAATGGTACTCTGAATGTATTGAACACAGAACACTGCTTTCTATACATTGTGCTTTAACTCCATTTTACATAACTGAATTTATTACTTGTTACATTTCTAAAACATGCTAGTATACTTCACCAAAATCAGACATATTGTCATTAATTGAAATATTTAAAATCAACATCAAATTATAGAACTGTGCCACACATACCTTCGGCTTACAACTAGCCAGGGTTCAGTGTATGACCGCACACAGTCTCTAACATGAGCATCAAGCTCCTCTCTACAGACAGAAAAAAAGAAAGTTATTAGTAAAATGATATGAACATTACTAAACAATGTTTAGGATTTTTGTCCCCTACCAGGTAAGTAATTTAAATCACACTTTACAATGCCCTGAACACAAACATTGAAATAAAAAGTTATATATTTTGACTTAAAATAATGTGAGATGCCATGCACATAATTACTGTACAAATGTTGAGGCCAGTTATCCAGGGTCTCAAGTTTGAACAGGGTATCCATTCAAAGAGTTGGCACTGCAGATTTGTATATGAAATTAATTAACTTTTGCTTTCTTTGTCATGTAGCAATACAGAGTTCAGTGCAAGCAGGATAACATTCAAAATAACTGACTTAACAACTAGAACACCTCCATGTATGATGAACACTTTGTGTCATGGGTCTTTAGACTTTTCTGCTATCAATGACATTGCAAAAAGAGAATACAATGTTTACTTGAGGACATATTACATTTTAAGTAGAATAATAACATAAGGGGTACATTTTCCACAATGCAACAATTTACCACACAATTTAACATGAATTTAATCTTGTACACATTCACTCAGTCAGTGAAATTCCTCCACACCATCTCCCTTTCCTAGGCAACTGCTGCTGTGCTATTACTCTTTCTTTGTCAGATACGTCGATAATCTTCATGCACTGCCACCAGCTCCTCTTGCTCTGCTGGTGTGAAGATTGTTCCTTCTATTTCTCAGACTTGTAGGCAATGGTTGATCAGCTGTTCAATGCTTGACTCGTAATTGCTTGTAAATTTTCCCATGAACACACAGTTATCCAGATCAGCCTATCAGGGATCACATGAGCCTATTGAATTCCATGTTCTGGAACTGGCTAATCCATTGGTGCAAGATTGCACTGAAGCAAAACGGAATTCATTCTAAGATCCAGGATTTTCTAATCTCTCTGTCTGGAACAGAGCCCAGATTTTAAAATAAATATTAAAATCTCATACAAATGATGGCTCATTCAATTTTCAATAAAAAACAGTAATGTATACAGTAATATATATATATCATGTAATGTATACAGTATACAATCCAGTGTAAACATAAATGTGTCCATTATTTGTAATTTATGCTTATTTATTGTTATTACATATAATTACTTTTTATTTACTGTTTGTTTATATTTGTATCATTGTTTTGGTAGTGTCATTTCATGGTCGTTTGCAGTGTCTGCTTTAATGAGTTCCAATGTTTTAATTGTGTTTTGCTTTCATGGGAACTGACATTCTGGGGATTAAAGATAAGTTTGGTATTTCTGAAGTCAAACTTATATATTTAGAATCATGGTGTTAATTTGCCACACAAAATAAGGTTCTAAAGTAAAGTATTTTTTATACATTAAAAAAATACCTAGCCTCTTCTTGTGTTTTAAAATGGAGGTGAATGGGGCCACAGTCCAAACATTAAAGCAAAAGCCTTAAAACTTAATTATTAAACTGAAGACAGGGCTCTTGACCAATGACTGAGAGGGAGAGGCATATCTTCGTTTCAAAAGCACAATAATGTTTCAAGGAGCTTCCAATTTGTACAATGCTCTGCTTTTCGGGAAGTATTTAAAAGCATTTAAACTCTTTTTTTTGTCTTAATATGCTTATGGCAAAACAACAGAACTACTCCAGTACCCTAACACTTTTAACATTGCCCTTCTATCTCTGTATTTACTTCTGCTTGATTTTCACCAAATGTAGCATTATGCATAAAAACCAGACAACTCCACTTTGGTCCAATCTGTCTAGAGGATATTGTTTCAGTAGTCTTGCCATTTATACACATGCTGCTCTGCAAACATTAGCACTGCAGCCATGTTCTTTTCGGAGAGCTGAGGATTTCATGTTGATTTATTATGTTATGTGCTGTCTGTCATCTGAGTATGGTGGCCCTGAAGTGCAATGCACAAAAACAAATCAGAAAACGGCAAAACAAAATCAGAATCCGCAAAAACAAACCAGAATATGCAAAAAAAAATTGAATATGCAAAAGTAAATCAGAAAACACAAAAACAAACTGAAAAAATTCAAAATTGGAAATACAGAAACAAATGTGAAAACTCAAAAGCAAACTGAAAAACACAAGAACAAATGAGAAAATGCAAAAACAAATTACAAACACAAAAAACAAATCAGAATACACAAAAACAAATTGAGAAAATACAAAAACAAATTGGAAATGAAAAAACAAAATGAGAAAATACAAACACACACAAAATGAAAAGTCAGTCAGTCATTTTCCAACCCACTATATCCTAACACAGGGTCATGGGGGTCTGCTGGAGCCAATCTCAGCCAAAAGGTAAAAACAAATTGAAAATGTAGAAACAATTAAATACATAAAAACAAATGAGAAAGCGCAAAAACAAATTTAATACCAAAAAACAAATCAGAAACAACAAAGGGAAATTGAGCAACACACAAACCAAATGACGACTGCACAAACAAATTGGGAAGCATGGAAGCAAAAAGAGCAGCAGATAACCCAAATTGAAGCAAAAAAAAAGTGAAAGCTACATTATGATTCAATCCCAGCTTTTCAACGAATGGTGTGGTAGAAGCAAGAACACCATCCATCCATCCATCCATTATCCAACCCGCTATATCCTAACACAGGGTCACGAGGGTCTGCTGGAGCCAATCCCAGCCAACACAGGGCGCAAGGCAGGAAACAAACCCTGGGCAGGGCGCCATCTCGCCGCAGAGCAAGAACACCGAAATGTAAAAGAGATCTCTTATCTTTTTAGGTATATTTATATACTTTGATAGAAAAGATAACGTTTGAATAACTTTTAGTATTATTAATTGGTACTGAAGCTATAACTTAATGCCGACAGCAGTCCACATTGAAAAACATTTGATATTTGCATTATTTTTATTGCACTAGTATATATGTGCTACTGACATGTATTATTTAGTCTTCATCTCAGGTCACTGGTTAGTGTCCATGGATCTTGGTTTTTATCCAGGACACTCGCAAGCCCAGACACTCAGACTCCTCATTTAGTCTCTAGAGTGCCCCGATCAGAACCTCCATTGACTCCAAGAAGATCACAGCATCGTCAGCAAAGTCAAGATCCGTGAACCTTTCTTCACCAACAGATGTCCCACAGCCTCTGGACCCGACAACCTTGCTCAACACCCAGTCCATACAAGTACTGAACAGAGTAGGAGCAAGAACACACCCCTGACGAACCCCAGAATCAACTGGGAAAAACACAGGGGTCCTGCCTCCACTCTGCACAGTACTCACAGTACCAGTGTACAGGCCGGCCATGATATCCAGCAACCTCGAGGGGATCCCGCAAATCCTAAGGATGTCCCACAGGGCAGCTCGATCAACTGAGTCGAACGCTTTGCGAAAATCGACAAAGACTGCAAACAAACTCTGCCGATACTCGCGTTTGCGCTCCATGAGAACCCTCAGTGCCAGGATGAGGTAGATGGTAGACTTCTTATGCATAAAACCAAACTGTTCCAGTCGCTGGTAAGTGAGCAAGTGATCACGGATCCTATTGATGACGACCCTAGCAACGACCTTACCCGGCACCGAGAGCAACTCTAGCTGCTGCAATCCAGGCAATCACCCTTCCCTTTCCAGATAGTCCCGTTTTCCAGTCAGTTGGGATGATGCCAGTCTCCCAAATGAAAGCAAAGATTGCTTGCAATGCCAGGAGGACAGCCTTACCACCAGCCTGGAGAAGTTCACCCCGGATACCACAGATCCCTGCAGCCTTTCCCCCCCTCAGCTGGTTCACCACCTGTGCAATCTCAGTGAGATTGGGTGGTTCACAACTAATTGGAGGATCAGCCTCAAGAACCGTGGACCCAGAGATATCCAACGTCCTAGCCGGAGGGTCAGCTTTGAACAACTGCTCAAAGTAGCCAGCCCAGCGGGTCACAACTGCAGTGTCATCCATAAGGAGCGTTCCATCAGCTGCCCTGACTGCGACTCTCCGAGGAACAGATTCAGATATGCGTAATGCTTCGATTCCTCTGTAAGCAGGACATGGGTCTTTAGACCACAGATGGAGTGTCACTTGCTCACAGATTCCTCTAACAAACACCTGTTTATCTGCCCTCAGAGCCCTCGCAGCCATCCCTCTCAGTTCCTGGTACAGACCACAGTCGCCATTGAGCCGTGCACTGTGACTCCTCTCGATGATATCCAGGGTGCCCTGCGAGATGAAACACCTCCTTCTGGGAATACCGGTAACACCAACACAACCCTCAGCAACCTTCAGCGTCTTGTCACGGAAGATCTCCCACATCACATTAGGATCGGCAGTCGTACCCAAATCTGCAAGTTTCTCACACAAACTGTGTGTTGCCCTCAGCAACCTTCAGGGTCTTATCAAGGAAGGTCTCCCCCATCACATTAGGATTGGCAGTCGTACCCAAATCTGCAAGTTCCTCACACAAACTGTGTGCAAACTCATTAGAAACAGCCTTGGCTTGGAGTCTGGCCATTTTTCTAGCAGGTGGTAACCTACTGGACCTAAGCTGGATCCTAAGAGTAGCAACAACAAGTCTGTGGTCAGAATTCACAAATTGGGCACTTCTGTAGACCCTGCAGTTTTGCAAGAGCCTCCAGCGTCTGCCCACGAGGATCTCCTTCACTGCACCACCAGTATTGGAGTACCAAGTTCAACGATGCGGTTCAGGGCGCTGGAACCAGGATCCAGCGATTCACAGCCCTTGACCTTTTGCAAAGTCAAGGAACACATGGAGCCACTTTCACCACGGTTACCAGACCCATGGGGACCGAGACAATCCTCATAGCCAGCCCTGTCAGTGCCAGTGGCTGCTTTGACGTCACCCATGACGAGAGGAGTGTCACCTCGTGGGCACCCATCAACCACTGACCGATGCTGCGAACAAAATGTCTCCCTCACCGAGACATCATTCACCGCGGTCGGAGCATACACTGACACAACAGACAAGGCACCCAGAGAGTGAGATGTGGCCCTAAAAAGAAGCGTCAGCTTCTCTAGCTCACATACACCATCAGGCTCCATGCCACTTCACTCACCCAGGGTCAGAGGAAACCCATATGCCACAGTTTTCCCCAGTTCTGTGAGCTGACCCAAGGCCAAGGTCAACATATGATGCTCACTGGAGGCCAAGCATCAGAACTGATGAGCTTTAGCTGCTGGAGTATACGTGGTCAAAAGTGCTGCATCTGCGCCCCCTTGTACCCACTACTCACGGAGCTGCTTCATCTGTGTATTTCCACCCCTTTGGACAATGTGTGTCCACACATCCGGGACCAGGGCCACTATATTATTGTCATTATCTTGCATTTTTCGTGGATAAAATAGAAAACTATTTCACTTTGTGGAATCTCCCATAGCAGGTTGTAGTAACAGCACCTTTGATCGTTTCACCCCCATATCCAGTGTGATTCTTTCAGCATTTGAAATCACCATATTTAGAAAGTGAGTTTGAAAAGAGACAAACATTCCTAAAAGGACAGTTTTTTGCCAAAGCACCAAGTGTTTCATGTCTGTCTTCATATTTTAGCCTGGTCACTATTTTAAATGCTACCATAAATGCTGGCAAAGCCATAGGTTAAAAAGAAAAGAAAAAAACAGCAAGAATTACAGGGTCTCAAAAGGTGGTGTGGTGAGCAGTGATGCCGAATGTCTCCTGTCTATTTAAGTATTTTTTTAATGATTTGACATAAAGCTTTTGCATACCTGCCAGAGATCCATTTAAAGTATTACACACACAAGTTTGTCAGTTCCATACTGAATGTTAGAAAACCATAACGTAATGCTGAGAGCATGACGGCAAGCAACTATTCAAACAACAGTGCTGTAGGGCACACAAACCCGACCAAAAAGCAATCGTCTATGACACATGTGACAATTGATTTCTTTTAAAGCTATTTGTTAGGAGGCTGATTTTAGACCAAATTATTATACCTGATATCGAGGCATCAAATTCGTTCTACTACCATACCACTCGTTGAAAAGCTGGGACTGAACATTTAGGTTTCACTGTTTTTTAGGTTCGATTTGGGTTATGTGCAGCTCCTTTTGTTTTCATGCTTCCCAGATTCTTAGTGTAGTCATTTTATTTGCCTGCTGCTCCATTTGCATTTGTTGTTTCAGATTTGTTTTTGCATATTCAGTTTGTTTTTGTGTTTTCTCATTTGTTTTTGCATGATTTATTTTTGTGTAATGCACTCAAGGACCACCATATCCTTAAGGTTAGACTGCTTTATATTTATTTTTAGAGAGTTTTATCTATACGATTCTATATAGTTGTAATATTTTAATTAACTGAATTGAAGGTCAGAAGTATGATTCAAGTGAGGTGCCAAACTGTACAGTTTGTATAAATATAAGATAGCTATAAATATTAAACATTGTCATACTGAGGAAATGTCTATTATAAAAAAAACCTTGGGAGGAAGACAAGACATGATCTTCTCAGAAGACAATTTGATGTCCCACGAGAGACACTTTAACATCACGCGTGACAAGGCAGTGAGACAACACTCAAAACAAGTTCACGGACATCTAACCTAGCAGTTGTTGGAATGCTTTTGGCAGACACACTTCATGTGCTCCCAGCAGAACATGCAGCTTGCCAGCAGCAGCAAGCCAGCAGTTGATCTGACTGCTTCTCCTTAGCGTGCGTTAAGCCCCCCCACTTCACAACGCAAGCGGCAGAGGCGCAAAGTGGCAAAAGGACAGCAGCTATTTAGGCTTTTAAATGATCAACGCCGACAAGCAGAACACGCTGCTCGCCAGCAGCAGCAACAAGCCAGCAGATGATCCGACCGCATCTCCTTAGCGTGCGTTCAACCCTAGCACCCCCATCTATCTAGACAGACAGGCAGGGAGGCAGGCAGGCAGACAGACAGACAGACAGAACTTTTTTTTGTCCCAAGTAAAAAGTTTAGCTTTAACAAAAGCTCAATAAATAAATATTATAACAAAACAATAGCCTCCCCTCATACCAAAAATACTAAAAAGAAACAAAACTTTCTGGCTTGGCCAAAAATAAAGACAGCACACACAATTAAAATTATTTCTGGTGGTTCAGCCTAAACATAACCAGAAAGTAATTGATATAAGTCTTACCCTTCTTCTGGTACAGATGGTCGCACTGTTCTGCATTCTCTTGAAACAAGCTCAATTGGCAAGTCATCTTCAGGGAAGTCTCCAAGTTCTTGCATAAACTCTGAATCTGCACTGCTCAACTGAGTCATCAGGAATTCTTCAAAGTCCAGTGGTTCCACTGCTTCATATAACTGTGGCTACAAGATTATTAAAAATAAAAATTACACATTTTTGAAAACTGTTTGATATTTAAGCAAAAATAAATTAGCTCAGTTGCTCTTTGTATAACATGTTTATATGACTTTATAAATTAGAGTTTTTGAGCCACAAACATTCTAAATTTCACATAGAAAGATAGCTGCTCTCCTGAATCTTCTTGTTCTTTCGGCTGTTCCCTGCATAAGGTGGCCTTATACAGTTTCTGTGGACTAAGAAAGGTTTATAAAGTCAGACATCATGGGTCAACTTTAATTTTTAGACTTAGAATGGCAGATTGCTATCAATCTCACATCCCAGTTTAACACTGCAACACCAGTTTATTCAAAGGGATTACATATGGGGTCCTTTTCCTCTGCTGCTAGAGAATTTGATCAACTTATATTTTTATCTATATAGTTTATGAACTACTTTCTTAATAACAAAGTGCAACTAAGGATCTGTGCTGGTACTGCCAGAAGGGCTCCTACTCCATTGGGCCCTTGAGCAAGACCTTTATCCTGAAAATTGCTTCAGAGATGCTGTACTATGGCTGACCCTGTGTCTCAAGGATATCTGAAGTGTATAAAAAAACTCTAAGGTGCATTATTCAAACTGTCCTTCCCTAGCTGCACACACACCACTTAAATATGCAACTGAAACAGTAACACCTAAATGGATCCATGAGGTAACCACTTTTGTCATCACTGGCAACAGGAACCCCAAGAGCAATTCATTTTCTCAAAAAATAAGATGCTTACTACATTTCTTTTTAACCAATATACAGACCTCAAATATAACTATTCAGTACATTCTGTAATCTTCAATAATTATTGAAAGACCAGCAAAAAATAAAAAGATTTGAAAAAATAAACAAAATGAAGTGATTTGCCCATACAGAAACCTGACCAGCTCAACAACCTGTACATGTACGGTAAAATCAATATACTTGAATGATTATAAGTTAGGTATTTTAACATGTTCATATACTGAAAAACATACCACTGTTCAAAGAAAAAATTTTAAAAAATATATACTGTTTCCTGAAACAAGAACATGTGCTGTCATGTCAATTTAAGCATGCCAAATATAACCAGAGGCAAGAGGTAAAATTCTCACTTTCAACAGAAAAAACATTACAAGTCAACACCCATTTGCATAGCCCATGAAAGTATTTTGTAGACATCTTTTGTACTGAATGTCTTAGTGCAGCTTTAATTTTTGATTCAATGCTTTTTACATTTCTTCAAGAAGAGCAGCCTTGTTTCAGAATATGTCTACATACCATCTTTATCTTTTTAATACATATTTTATATCACTTTCTTGCTTTGCAGCTGTAGAAATCCTGGCACTGAGGGTTCTCATGGAGTATAAATGCAAATATCGGCCTGGCTGGCCTGTACACTGGCACTGTGAGTGCTGTGTAGAGTGGAGGTAGAACTCCAGATGATTGAGTATGTTCTTGCTCCTACTGATCTTGACTTTGCTGACAATGCTGCAATCTTCGTGGAGTCAATGGAGGCTCTAATTAGTGCTGTTCAGAGACTAAGCGAGGAGTCTGTGTCTGGGCTTTTGAGTGTCTTGGATAAAAACCAAGGTCCAATCTTTTAATGGCCTCTTGGGCACAGCCATCAGCAGTGTGTCTGTTTGAGTTGAGAATGCCGACCTCATTGAGAGGTTTACTTACCTTGGCAGCGACATTCATATCTCTTGTGACTCCTATGACTTTCTATAAAGTCAGTAGACAGATTGGGAGAGCATTGGGGGTCATGAGGTCGCTGGAAAAGGGTGTGTGGCACTCCCGATATCTATGCAAAAGGATGAAGGTCCAAGTCTTTAGAGTCCTGATGCTTAATGTTCTGCTATATGGTTGTGAGACAGGGATGCTATCCAGTGACCTGAGAGAATGACTGGACTCCTTCGGTGTGTTTGTTCAATGAATACTTGGGTACTGCTAGTTTGATATTGTGTCAAAGAAGTAGTTGCTCATGGTGTCCCAAATGTGTCACATTACCTGCATTGTTGAGGGAGCGTCAGTTATGGCACTACGGTAATATGGTGTGATTCCCTGAGGGTGATCCGGTTCACAGGATCCTCTTTGTTGAGGACCTCAGCAGCTGGACCAGACTAAGGGGACACACACATAAGAAAAGGCTGCAGCAGATAGGTGGTCATTTCCAGGGGGTGGGACTGGGCCACGTATCTGCCTGGAGGTTTGCCAACCAGGATTCCAAGATGTTTTGTTGTGTGGTGGGTGACCTGACCTCACTTCTACATTAAAGCACGAGTAGAAAATGTTTTTTGGCTCTGCGCAGTGAAATGTAATTTTCAAGAAGAACCAAGGGTCATCAAATTGTAAAAAAAAGCAAATTGTCAAATACCTTACTTGCTAGTATCCAATGCCTATTATTCAGTAAAATACTTAAACAAGCTGTATAAATATCTATAAGGAGAAGTATGACAAACACTGAGTTCTCACTTTTAATCTGTGACTAGCATGGTGTTCTAGTTTTCTATTTTTAGTTTTGTATTTCATAATATTCACATTTATTTAAATATGTTAGCTTTATCAGGGCACTCTCCCAAGTGCAAAAACTCATCCAATTTTCAAATCATTGCTGCTGTGCTTATAGTGCGTACTCTCCAAAATATCTGAACCTTAAAGGTAATTGTTTTATTAAATTTACATCCTACCTTTTAATGGGCATAGGGCTGAGGTTGGATTGGCTTATAATAATTTATATAACTAAGGCTTATAATAATTTATATAACTAACTTTTGTGTTTGTGTTTTTAAGTCTCTACAATAATGCAGCCATTATAATACATACACCACCATATCTTTCACAACTGTTAACACAACTAATCTAGATTTACACAAGCAGGGATTTAAAATGTTCTTTCTTAGTTTAAGGTACTGGGTTGTTCATTCTCTGCCTAAGAAATGTATTTTACTCTTTTTGTAAGGTTCATACTTGGCTAACGCAATCTATCATGTAACCAGCAAGAACAGGAATGCTGAATGGAAATGTTACTAAGGAAGAGTGAGACCTTGTGGATGTTGAAATAAGAGTTAAAAGGATTAGATCATTGAAGAAGCCTGTTAACTTTCGAGATTGTGTTATTTAAACTCAGAAAGTTTGTAAAGGTGGTGAACTTAAGAATAACATAATGTTACATCATAACAGATGGCAAAGAAGGAAATTGAGATGTTCCAATAAATCTGTAGGTAGAAAGAAGTGAAAGCAAGTTACGAGAAGACATAAGATTAGCCAGACAGCGAACACAGTAACACAAGAAAACTTAGTGCTAATCCTTGAGGCAAGGGCCTGCATGTTATACCAAGAGATACACAAGAACTGGTGAGGAAAGTAGGACTTGAACCAATGCAGCATAGGACCATGATTCAAAGTTTATAGGTGGAAAACATATGCATGGTGTAGCTAAATGTATCAAAAACTGATGAGAAGGAGAAGAACAGAGGTAAGGGAAGCATCTAGAACAGAACCAAGAATATTTGTGACCATGAACAGAAAAAATATTTAACTGTAAAGTAACCTCAGTGGAAATCAAACCAGAATCAAGTTATTATTTGTATTATTATCTGCCCAGTTCAGGTGTATGACCAGTTCTATACAATGGCACACTGTCCAGAGCTATTTCATTCCTTGTTCCTAATGTTTCTCGACTCTGGCTTCCCATGATCCCTTCTTTTTTCATTTGCAATGACATCCTCCTTACTCCTCTAGATGTAAAAGGATTTTTAAAATGTTTCTTTAAGTACTGTAATTCAATTTATCTGTCCCAAGACTCAGGCATTTTAAAGATGTTGAGTGAAACAGCTGTACCAGTTTCAAAATGAATGTTGCTGCCCATCCATACAACATTAACTTGTTGTTTAACTCAATGTATGCTGACAGCGTAACACAACATTGAATTTGACTGCTACATTAAAGGAAATTTAACAAAAATGAATGGATATTACGAAGGGCTTTGTAAACACTTAGCTATATTCATTGAGTCCTGCATGTGTTTACTTCAGTATGTGTTGTGACAGACAAGAGGGCGCTATCGCTCCCTTGAACCCTCGGACACCATGCGAGGCACCAGGTAAATATTGTTTTTATTTGAACTACACAGTGCACAAAGCACCCTCCTCTCCACAATACTCATAAACAATCACAATAATACAATAAATCAATCCTCCACTCTCCCAGACTGGTTGCCACCCTTCCACCCAGCTCAGCTCAACGCTCTGGTGTTTTTCCCAGTCTTTTATAGTCCCTAACCCGGAAGTGTTTCCTATCATTCAGTCCATGTGACTCCTTATCACTTCCGGGTCAGATAAAAAGACCTCTTCTTCATCCCGGAAGCACATCATTCCTCTTGTGCATGTGACTCTGACGTACTTCCAGGGTGTAGGGCAAATAGTCACTGCTCCTCCCTGCAGAGCCTTCTAGCAGCCCTCATGGTATCCAGCAGGGCTGTAAAGGAAAACTCCAATGTCCATAATTCCCTGCTGGCATTCGGGGCACCTCCATGCTGCAGGGAGGGCTCCACCTGGAGGCCTGGGGGTATTGGCCGGGATGAACAGCCAGCCATATATCACAGTGTGGTATGCTTGTTTTATTGTTGCCATATTTTGGGGTTTTGGGTAATTACATCACAAAAACAGCCAGGGCATACGTTTCATATATACAGTATGCTTAGTCCTACTATTACTACTACTACTACTTACCTCAAAGAAAACCTAAACTATATTTAGTTCATCCTCAGGCTTCATTTCCAGTTTGGCATGTTTTCCTCCTTTGAAAAAGGTTAAACCTCAGCTGACTTAAGGTGCACTAAAGTTTAAACTAAATTAAAGCACAAGTTTCAAAATAGTGTTAATTAAAGCTGAGTGAGCTTTGACACTGTAAAGGACAATCAGTTGTAGCAATATACAAGTATAACTTCAAATGCTTTGTCAAAACCTAGATGTGTGTATTTGCAAATGCACAGAAATTTAAACACATCCTGGTAAAACTAGCAAAAGCAAAAGAAAAACTACCACTGTAAAAGAGTAACCCCACACAGATACAAGTTAGAATTACTAAGGAGGCTGTTGAAATTAGTTACCAGCGATGGGATTTTGGGATAGAAAATGTTATAGCTGTTGATGTTATATTTTTAATAGCTGAGGTGCAATTAAACAATTCTTCTTTTTCTTGAAAGAGTGAAAAACACATATTTTGTACAAATAATGTATATAATGCAAATAAGTGTTTAGGATTGAATAACAGGTCTCAACATGAATTGAACCTAAGTTTAAAACAAATGCCTAAATGTGGGTCCTATCACTCTACCGATTCTGCTTTGAAACCATCACAACTTACAGACAGAATGTGCAAATGAGTATGACTACTGTTTCGCTGTTTGTGAAAAAGACCAGTCTTTAATAATAACCGTCATTCAACAATGCACAACAACAAAATGTCAATTAACTGAAAATCTCTTCCTCACTTAGCTAGCACATGTACACAGCATACACGGTTTGATATACAACTGGAAACTGGTGTATAAAGACAATGCTCTGTATATATGACAAAATAAAAAAATCAAGTAAATCATTTAAAATGTGAAAGATAATGCAGGTAGCTGCAGGTTCAGTCATGACATAGAACTGTGCATGACCTTAAGGTATGCATTTGGATTCCACAGTAATTTAATATCTTAAGTGTTCTGAAATTTTGCTCCATTGAGTAAGGAGTAGGTAAAGCGATGTCAGCTCCGTAATTATTTGTGCTGATTACTGCCAGTCAGTATTCAATCATAGAATGCTATTCTGAAAAAATTTCTAGTAAAAAAATTGTTTGGTTTGCGCATATAGTGAAATTCCACTCTTCATTGCCTACACTACTTAGCTGTAATTTCCCTCCAGGTTTGAAACCAATGAATAAAAATACACCTGGGCAGCTAGCTATTACATATAGGCTAATCTCTATACTCAACAATTAACATTCAAATTTTGAATTAAATAACACTGACTGTGGTATGAAGGTGAAAGAAAAGTTCAACTAGATTTTGGGATTCAAGTGATAATCTAGAATGTGATATACAGTATAATAATGTTAACTTATTGTCAATCTATGAACAGTGCAAAATTGAGCAAGGAAAGCACTATTTGTATACACAGTATGTCCAGACACTGTGACTATGCAATATACTGTATAATAATGCCAGTAAAGCAATTCAATACTTCAGTTTCACATTTACTGATTTAATATTGGGGAAAAACAACAACCTCAAATTTACTTGGTAAGGTGCCCAAGACCTTCAGATAAATAAATTTACAGAGCTAGTAGGTTCTGTATTTATTGCTTAAGTCTTCCTGCTAACAGAAAACATTTAAAACAATAAAACAGGATGACAAATATGGTACTTTTTCCATGTTGACACAGAATTTAAACATATTAAATTATTTCAAAAGAAATATAATTAGTTTCCAATTACTCAATTTTCTACAAAAGATTATCTCTACTAAAGATGACCCCCATTACAAAGGAGCTGTGCAATCCCTGTAGTTAGGAGCTGCTGCTGTTCTAGATTTTAAAATTTGCTTTTATTTCACCCCTTACATATACTGAAGCAACAAAATTTTTTTACTGGTTTGGTAAAATTTTATTTCCACTAATGCTGGTGCTGCTAAACTGTACTTTAACACAGTTACATATTCTAGCTTTTAATATTTTTCATTTCTAATCGGAACTTCTTGCTCACTCTGAACATCTATTCCAGGTAATGTGATATGATACTGGTTTCACATAATTATTTTAAAATACTCCTGACAATATAAGAGAAGTCCTCCATTCTCAATCATCATTATAAAATGAACAAACCTTAAACAAATCTTCAACCGGCAACTTTGCTTTTGATATGTCCTCCACTCTAATTGTACATTTTCTGTGATTGTATACTTTTTTTCACATTGCTAGATTTTTCAAGCATTGTTTGCCTAATAATTTTGGAAAGACTTTTTCTTAAGAGTATCCAATGTAAATAATCCCTTCATCTATCCATTTTCTAAACCTACTTTTTCTATTTGGGGTCATGTAGCCAACAAAGGCTACATACAACACATGGACCAAGTAACTGTTAAGAGGGATGATACTCCAAATCAACATTTCAATTCTGATTTAAGTATAAGGATTATGGAAGAAGTGTGTGGTGTTTCTTCAAGTATACTCAACTACTGCCGATAGTATCTGTAGTCATTTTTTTAGCATTTTAGCTTGGAGGTTTTTAACATTTGGCAATGATTTTAGTTCCTACATTCATAAATAGTTCTTTTGGCTTAACAATTTTCACAGAGGAAATCTGGTTCAGATACTAAATTTTCCCTGCTATTTGACATATTGTAAAGTTAGTGAGATGCTGTCCTAAGAAATGACGGTTAGCTGATTTGTAAAAAATTAATTGACTTCTAGTGAAGGTTGCCAGTGATGTTGTCTAAGACCGGGTTTATACTTCATGCGATGCGACGCATGCTCCAGCGGACGCTCCTGCTATGCAAGCGTTTTACTGTTTATACTTGAGCGCGTACTTTACGTAAATCTGGAAGAATCCACCAGGTGGCAGTGCAAGATATTACCACGGTGAGAACAGGTTCGGCTTCGCTGTGTTGTGAATTGCTTGAAACACCCATTAAATTCCGATGACACCTTACCACAATATCTCTGAGAAAGATGTTTAATGATTAAATCCATCAATCCAGGGATGTGTCCATTCCAGCAAGCATTGGGCATGAGGCAGAAATCACATCAGCTCATCGCAAGGTGAATACAAGTACATACAGTAGCATCATTTTAATATCACCAAATCTGCATATGTTTGGAAGGAAACCGAAGCACACTTTTGAAACCCAGCAGGTAAACATGCAAACTCCAGGCAGGGAATACCAGCGAAGTGACTCCCTGCGAGACAGCAGTGCTACCTCTCCGCCACTGTGTCACCCCCATGTGAGTAATTATAAACAGTATTCATTATTTAAACAAAATTAACGATTTATCTGTAAAATGTAACATACATACTTTAATGCATTTCATCATAAAAGTGATATCAAGTATAAATCTAACGATTCTAAATGTGCAGAGAGTTGGAATATCATACATTTAATGTGTTCTGTGTGGTGATCTATTGCTGTTTGCAGCTGCTGTCAGGTCATGAGAAAGCCCCACAAAAAAAAAAGATGGCACAAAAGATGGTATGTGAGACTTTTAAAATGTATCATATCATTACGATCGGGAATATGTGACGCTTAAATATAAAAGCATCACGAATGCATCTGTATGTCGGCATTTTGCTTCACCACATCAAACCATTCATCAAATATCGAAGCGCACACATCAATCCCATAGGATCTGCATATCGGCTTTCTGTCACATATAGACAGTAAACAGAGACTCTGACATCACATTCCAACTTTTAGCACACTGCACCCCCCCGACTTTATGCTGGTAATGCAACTCGCGCATGCATCGCATTAATTTCGGAAGACCTGCTCAGTGGACGCATCAAATGAACGCTGGGAACATGTGGCAGCCATGATGCGTGCGTGTATGCGTTCTGAGCGTGAAATATAAACGAGCCCTAAGACTTCTTGACTTTCTAAACCAAAATTATAAGCTTTACAATTGCTTTTTTTTACCTGTGTTTAAGTTTCAAATGAAGCTAATAAAAAGTGAAGGCCATCCATTTTTCATATTCTAATATAATTTAAAAGATATTATTAAAATTGTTACGATTCCACAATGGTTGGTTCAGTATTTTATTAAGCCATAATGTATTGGTGTTCTCTCATGGTAGGCAGGTGTGGGTGACTGTCATAAAACAAGTACAATTCAAGTTGTTATTAAATATTTGAAATCTTTTCCCAAAATTCTGTATTCAGCATTTATGGAGCCATCAGATTATATTAACATATTTTTATTATGGCCTTTTCCGTGTGAAAATAACGTCTCATGGTCTCTCCATGGTCTCAAAGCCATTGCTATTTCAAGCCACAACATTTAAATTCATCTAACAACAACAGAAGATAAAGAGAGCTTGGAAGCAGAGCTTCATCACAACAAGGACATGATCTGCAGGATACAGAAAAAAGTGAATGCCATTTTTCAGCAGTATACCCCACGATTTATTTGTCGAAACTTTCAAAAACATTAGACAAAACATTTCATACTGTTCATAGCATTTCTCACATAAGACAATTCCAGTTAGCATATAACCTGTTATATTCAGAAGTGAATTGCATGTCCTTACCATTAACCTACATTATTATAATACAAAAAAAACTGATTATGGGGGGTAGTTCCTGCCTTGTGCCCAGTGCTGCCAGAATAGGAACTGAAATGAAAAAACATGGTCTAAAATGGATACATCGATTTTTAATAAATAAAAGGACAAAGAATAGATCCATATATAAGCATTAGTATTCAAACAGTGTATTCTCTGTACTGAACAAAGTGAAAAATAATAGTCTTCCTTTATGCAAAAAATGAGTATTTTAACTGGCATCTCTCAAAACCATACGGAAATTCATTGAGCTTCACTGATGTATACAAAGTGCAGGACAGGCCATTCCAAATGCATTCCTAGCCTTGGATCAGTTTAATTCAACCGCGACAAATGTATGTACTGTAACATTCCAGTTTTTGCATGAACTTGTGCTTTGTTACTGTTTGCCTAATGTTTGCTTATTGTCTTCTGAGAGTGGTTAAAAGAAATAGAGCTAGTAATATAAAAAGAAAAACAAGCCACAAGTTTTTAGAACCTATGGTATATGAAAGAGGAAACCTGCAACACAGGAGTATATTTCATAGGAAACACTGTTAGTAAAACTTTGGCAAAAAATAAACTGCATAATAACCTAATGACATTAACAATTAACATGACCACCGTCATACACTGTTGAACCTCCAAACGTGGCTGAAGAGAGGTATAACAACGCACACTGTAGGACATGAAATGTTGTGGAATACGCTCTAGGAATTTGAGAGATGCACTTCAATGCCTACACAATTCTTTGAGGGAACTTTGATTTTCACTGAAATCTGCTCTTTTTGTCTTATGGGCTATGTTGCACAACACTGTATTGGAAACTGGCACATGTCTTCCCCATGATGAAGTGGAAGATGAAAAGGAGGAGACAATCTTTGAAATTGCATTACAAGGGGAGAGGAGACAAGGATTTCATTACACAGGTTTGGATGCCTCAATGAACACTATAACAAATGTTCCCACTTGATCTGTGTGCAAATCATGTTTGTAATACTGTATTTGCATTGTGTTTATTACTTGATGTGGTAGTTCTGTTTTAATTCAACACATAAATAAATAAACGGTGTTTATATTCAATTCAAATCTGATTGTCTTAGCAATAATTTTGTTATTGATGGCTTTCTAACACTTGTTTTAAACATGCAGGGGATAAATTAATAAGAATTTTAAAAACAACGTTGTTACATCAGAAACAAAGGCCTTTAGGAAACAGTAGCATAAGTGGCAAGTATTTTACTCGCATCCTTAATTAGTATAAGTGTAATTCATTAAGATGTGTAGTTTTCAGGTAACCCACCCCAGATCCAAATACTAGTGCTACCATTATTTGCTTTTCTTATCTTATTCTTTTCATACATATATCCATTTACCAAAACTGCTTATCCATTTTCTGGGATACTGGGTGCCAGACTCTATCCCAGCAGATTCAGACATGTTCCAATTTATCTCAAGGCATACTCACACACATAACTACACTGGGCCTTGAAATCTGAAATAATAACAGGTGCACCGAGAAACTCCTCGTAGAAACACAAACTACACAGAGTAGTAACTGTTACTATAACACAGTCTCACTGAGATCAGGAAGCCACCTTTGTTACTTGTTGTAAAAGAGATGCATGTGATGGGAAGTGGATGTTGCATTACCTTCTGACACAGCGTGGCATATGGGGGTACAACTGTGGAAATGGAAAAAGAAAGCGAAGAATAAACAGTGCACTTTCTTTGTTAAAATGGAAGGACTGATGGAATTTACTTGGCAGAAAATGAGACGTCTTTTAGAAAAAAAGCATTATTTGAGTACAGCTATACTGAATCACAGGTGTATGTACTGAATCACATACACACTGTGGTGTGTGGCCGGCTAAATATTCCGGCCCTCACTCCCAGACCGCTAGGTGGAGCTCTCTCAACAGTGTGGGCGTTCCCCGAATTCCAGCAGGGCCTCATGGACTATGTAGTTTATATGCACAGCCCTGCTGGATACCTTGGGGACCACCAGGAGTCGCTGTGGGGAGGCTGCCAGACTCTTACTTGCCCTATAACCCGGAGGTGCGTCATGATCACATGACAAGAGGCAACGACGTGCTTCCGGGTTGAAGAAAGGAGCTTTTTATCCGACCCGGAAGTGTTCATGATCACATGGACAGAAGGGAGAAACACTTCAGGGTCAGGGACTATATAAAGGACTCTGGGAAACCAGTACGCTGAGCTGAGCTGGGAGAAAGGGTGGCTAAGTGTCTGGGAGTGTGGAGGATTGATTATTGTATTGTTTATTGGTTAGTTATATGAGTATTGTGGGAGTGAAGGGTGCTTTGTGCACTGTACATTGTCCAAATAAATATTACTATTGGACTTTTACCTGGGTGTCTGAGTGGTCAAAGGGTTCAAGAGGACGACAGTGACCTTAATCTGTGACAACACGTTCACACGTACATTATTGTATGTTGCTTCCAAAATGTGAATTGCTGTCTCACTCCCCTCCAGACAACTATACAATAGTTATAGGAAAAAATATCACTTATAATCACTCATATTTATTCAATACATTTAATAAAAAAGATCATAAACTAATCTGAAAACTATCAGTGCTACAGTTACTTCAATAAGCTAAAGAAAAGTACATAACTCACCTGAAATTGCAATGCAATGTTTTCATACAATGCAATGTTTTCGCAATACAAAATACACAGCTAGCTTCAACTTGCCATTGGGAAAGGACAATAGGTGAGGGTGGCACATTGTGGATGGAGCAAGCTGTATGTAAAAAATACAAAACTGGCTCACTTGCAATGGCTTTGGGCTTTCTTTGTTAACACGGAAGGACCGACGGAAAACATTTTACTTAGCCAAAAATGAGGTGCCTTTTAGAAAAAAAATATGATTTGAGTACAGCTATACCTAAATTCCAGTGCACATACTGAATCACATACATGCACATGCATCCAAAGTGAATCACACTCACATGTAGTTTTACAGAAAATGTGTAAATGAGAAAAGAAAGGTGATTGTTTATTTTTGTTTTTGCATGCACTGTCATGTGTGATTTCTGTATATTGTAATATTTTTATACACCTTGGGAAACAAAGTACACAACTAGTAACAAATGGACACAATAGGCAATCCCATGTGCTTTCCTTTCTCCACATCAAATTGATGCTGGCTGTATACTTTATATAGTGCCAGCTTTGCCATACTCAGGCTCTTGGCACACTCTGATGCTGACTGGCCTACTTTGTATAAGATATGTGACAACATTATACACAAGTTGGCACATTTTGGACTTTCTATTTAAGAGATTTTTGCACTGCTAAAAGACAGGTTTCATCCTAAAACTGTATTTATTATTTGGTAAATTTGTTCTCTATGATTTGTTAAATTATAGTTTACATTACTGTTCCAATATAATTAAAATAATACTTATTTGATCTAAAGTTTTAAAAAGACTCTAATAATTGTTCCAAAGGTCTTCATTATTAAACATTTTGGGTCAGTTGCAGTATGTTATCAGCTGGGGATGAACCCATGCTGATCTGGACTTGGTACATATTTATGTACATATCTTGTTCTAATGTAAACAACCAATAAATGGCATTAACAAGCAATAAGTTAAAAAAAACACAAAAAACAGAGTTCCAGTCTTCAAGGCACTGACTGGCCATGCCACAAAGTATTCTTTTGAAGTCTCACTTAAAGCAGCTGGAATCTTTTTTGTTTCTGATCTATGCAGATGGTTCACACTTTGTTCTTCCATCAAAGATGATAGAAACATGTTGTAAATTGTAATAAATCTTTTGTTGTTATTATTATGATTTCACAGGGTCTCATTTGTTTTCAAACTCCTGGAGTGCCCTATAAGGTTTGTTTTGCTCCATGTGACTATCTCTTATGCTGTCAGCCTGCACACTGTTTTCCCTTATACTAACCCAGCATGCGACTGCCAAGACTTAAATATCAGTTTTTGCTACTCCATACAAGCAGTTAAGTATGCACACCAGTGACCCACTTCAGATCCACAGAGCCTGAACTGTAATGACCTGTACAGTTTGTGACCAGCAAATAATCCCAAATGGTACATGACTGTATATTTAACTCAGTACTCCAGAAAAAGACAAGCAATGCATGGAAATATTTATATTGCATAATATACAGTAAGAAATAGAAAAATATGTAGCAACAAGCATTTAAACATTAATCTTCAGTAAAAAGATGCAGTCAGTGTCACTAATTAAGAAATCACTCAGACACCTGTTCGAAAAATTGCACTTTGAAAGATGCTGCCAGTTTCTTCCACACTGTATCGCTTTAGAGTGTCCTCTGGATCTGACATGAACTCTCTCACAATATGTATTATATAAAGCTAGGCTCGACTATGAACTTTGCACTGCAATGATACATACTTTACAAATACTGTCTAGCCTCTGACTAAGTATTTTATACACTTTGGTGACTTCTGAATTAATTCAATTATTAGGAAAAGCTAAGCACATAATGAATGACATATTTCAACTCTTCTGTATTATGTATGCAATTGGGAAATAAGTTGCAGAAAGAACATTATAACAATCTAGAAAAGAACAGGTCATTCAGCCCAACAAAGCCAATTAGTCCTATCCACTTAATTCTTCTAAAAAAAAAAACCAGTCTAGTTTTGAAAGTCCCTAAAATCCTATTGTCTACCACACTACTTGGTAGCTTATTCCAAGTGTTTATGGTTCTCTGTGTAAAGAAAACCTTCCTAATATTTCTGTGAAATTTACCCTTAACAAGTTTCCAACTCTGTCCCCAGGTTCTTGATGAACTCATTTTAAAGCCACAGTCTCGATCCAATGTACTAATTGCCTTCATAATTTTAAACACTTCAATCATGTCTCCTCTTGATCTTCTATTATTTAAACTGAAAAGGCTCAGCTCTTTTAATCTTTCTTCATAATTCATCCCTGTAGCCCTGGAATCAGCCTAGTCGGTCTTCTCTAGACCTTTTCTTGCACTGCTATGTCCTTTTTGTAGCCTGGAGACCAAAACTGCACACAGTACTCCAGATGAGGCCTCACCAGTGCATAATAAAGCTTGAGCATAACCTCCTTGGACATGTATTCTACACATATATATAACTATACAACCTAACATTCTGTTTGCCTCCTTAATGGCTTCTGAACACTGTCTACAAGTTGCTACTGTAGAGTTCACTGCAACTCCTAAATCGTTCTCATAAGGTGTACTTTCAATTGTCAGACCTCCCATTGTGTATTCAAACCTAACGTTTTTTCTTCCTACATGTAATAAAGACCACATTAAGGCCTCCACAGGCCCCAGAGTGTCACACGTATATATATTTGCACTCTATGAACATCACAAATAAAAAATAAGATGAACTGGAAGGGTAGTCTCCCATAGACATTTAGGCCAGTAGTTACTTGAACAGTATGTCAAGGGTTGGTGATGTAATGTACGAATAACTGCAAATGTGTTGCATACAGGAGTGTGAGGTGCCACTGAAACAGAAAAATACTAGCATTACTTTTTTGTTTAATATGCCAAGGCCCCAGGGAGCGCATCCAGGTCACCCTGATGGGTTGCCTGCCCATCAATTACAGAGACATAATTATGCTTCAGATGCAATTCTACTAATAATAATGATAATAATAATACTAATAATTGATAATACTAATAATTAGTGAATTTCCCCTTGGGATTAATAAAGTATCTATCTATCTATCTATCTATCTATCTATCTATCTATCTATCTATCTATCTATCTATCTATCTATCTATCTATCTATCTATCTATCTATCTATCTAATATTTGCCTTTCATTATCATGTCTTTCCATGTAGAAATTTCAAGGCCTTTTCATAAGCTCAAAGTGAGTAACATTTACTGTTGCTACTGTGACACTCATTTAGATGTAATGTAGCTTACTGATTACAATTATTTTTTAGTAAATTTCATGATGAAATAATTTTTCTCAGTGCCCAGTCCCCTTAAATCAAGAAGAATGTGTAGCAGCAGTCATTATGTGAGAGAGGGCGAGACATAAATTGCCAGCGCTCTACTGGTAACAGGCAAACAGATAGTCAGCTCTGCAAACCAAGGAGAAACATGAAGCCAAAAAAAGACTAGTTCTGAATTAGTCAAACTTGGTACTAATAATGTTCTGCTGTTCACTGCAACAACAATTAGTCCTTAAAGTACCATAGTGCTTAGTCTGGTTTTGATCTGCATCTAGTACGGTACCATCTCAGGTACTCTATACCAGACCCTCTTAGATTTTTAGGCCTATACCATGATATACACAATTAACGTCCAGATTTTTATAAATATCATGTTATACCATTTTGTTTATATCATCCAACCCTAATCCACTTACACTGTGTCACTCCCTTCTTCTTCATAAAAATGTTTTCTAATGTTAATTATTTTTTAATGCTAACCACCACTATATGCAATTAATGTTGCAAAGTAAGCCTTGTCAGACTGTCAAATGATGAAGGTCAGTCCTGGACTTTATTTTACTAAACAGAAAGTGATAAAATGAATTTTCACACAAAATAGTTTGGGCCTGCATATAATCAAAGACAAAACAGTGGGAAAACAACATTCTTGTTAAAGCTGCAATCATACTTATGACCTCCTGTGGTACTAGCCCTCATACATGATGAGTATTGCAAGAGAGACTTACGGAATAAAACCTGAATGTTAGTAAAAACTAATTCAAAGTCTCTGTAGAGAAAGTTTTAGTCCATTGACTCACCTACCCATCCAACAATCCAGCAAACTGTTTTACTACCATAGCGACTTGGAAGTTGAACCATATTCTGACTGCATTCGGAACAGGAAGGACTCAGTCCTTAGGACCACTGAAAATTTGGATATATTTTCTTTCCAAGCAACTGGGAATGTAGCAAACATCTGTGTATTACACAGTATACATATTTTTGAATGCTCTAGCTATTTAAGCCATTGCTTACTAATGTGTATACAGGTGTACAGTATATATATGACATCTGAAGTCACTCCTCCCCTTTACCTTTCAATGTTGTTTGCTCCTGTGTCTGCTCTACTCTTTATTGCCTGTCATTTTTTACTTATGGAAAAAAAACCCTTAGGGGACAAAAGTAAAACAAAGTTTCATTTGTCATTAAAGCTATGGCAAATACACAAATCTTCATGTATTTCTTACTAAATTAAAATCTCTATTCTATTTTTCTGAAAACAGAATAGGAGCAGAAACCAAACAATTAAACTATGACATTAAGCAGCTGTGAAAGTTGTTAGAACAAAGTCTGTAGCCGCATGCATCCCTTATCACGGAAAGTAAGACAACAAAACACTCTTACAGCTGCTTAGTCTAATTCTGGATTGCAGGGTGCCAAAGCCTATTCTAACAGTAGCAGGTGCAAAGCAGTAACCAACCCTGGATAAAGTGTCAGTCCATCGCAACACCCACTGACACACCCACACCCACACCATATAAACCCACACCAATTAACCTAACACACTACAGTATACACAGGATGACAGGAAAATCAGAAAACGTAGGAAAAAACCTTACACAGACTTTGGGGCAAATTCTACACTGCAAACTCCACACAGCCAGCGAAAGAGTGTGGGATATGAACCCAGGACACAGGATCCATGAGACTGCAATGTTGACCATATACAGTACACCACCATGCCCCCCCTTATGGCACCTGGAAGGAAGAAACTGAAGAACCAAACTCGGCAGTAACTGAAAAAATCAGCTCTTACAGTAACAAGCTACATTAATCTCAGTTTTCACAACAACTTTTCAGTAATTCTTTTGGCAAACCTATTCATTCCAATGCAGAATTTGCAGCAGTGCAGAGTCTATCCCAGTTGCTTGGGCAAAACCCGAGCTGCATGGGGCATCATGATGTTCATTACAGGAAAAAACATACATCTGAAAAGGTACAGGAGAAAACCAGAGAACTGACAGAAAATCCACAAAGACGAGGCAAAAACACACAATAAACAGCAAATAAGCGAGCCTAGATGCAAACCCAAGTCCTTGGAGCTATGAGGCAGTAGTGCTAACCACTGCACTCTACTGCTAATAAAAATGCAGTATTAGTACCAATATTATATATTCCACTGCCTGTAAGTTCCAGTAATAGAGCAGAACTGGAACCCAATGCAAATATGTAATTACACAGATTAGCCTACATGAGAAACCCCTTGATGAGGTTAAATCAATCTTAATTCTTACATATACGTAGATTAGCAAATGGAAAAAATGAGAAAACAATGAGATAACATATCAGCATCATTTATGTGGCCTGCAAATTAAATAAGCCTCCTAAATCATTAACATCACAGACTAAAATAGAAGCCAAGAAGAACATCACTACCCAAATGGGGCAAACACACAGCAATCTGGTTCATTTCAGTTCATTAGGCTTCAAAAATAGACTTACCCAGCTGATTCTTTAAAAGTATGATAAAAGATATAAAATGGCGTCTTCCGCTACCTTTGTAACAAGAAGGGTTTTTTTTGTGCATGTGTTCAGAAATGTCTTCTCAACGAAAAACCACAGAATCACAAGAAGCACATCAGGAAATGACCTCACTACAGCTTACCGGCACAGAAATTTCTCATATGCTGAAATAACATGTGCTTAGATACAATACTGAATCCTAAGAGGTGCTAAGACCCATTTGCTAATTTAACTAAAATATGGAGAGAAGTTATTTGTTTCAGAATAGCAAACCAAGCTATCTGCATTAAGTTCCGCAACCCACAGTTCCTCTACAGTTGACAAATTACTCAGCATGCTTTGCACAATGCAGAAGTAGTTAGAAAGGACAGGAACCATTTCAAAATTTTCATTTGGCAGATTTTAAGCAATTTAGATAAGAGATGACCTAATACAATTGTTTCTTCTAAATATTTTTATTATGCTTCCAAACAACAAGGCTAGCAGTCCATTGTTGTTGTAAGCACTCTATATTTGTATTATTACCTACTATTTTGGAGTCTGTATGGACTTTGTACATTCTTACTATGTAGGTTTCCTCCCAGTTCAGAACACCGTAGATATTAAGGTGTGAGGCTCTGTGTAGATGGGTATGTGCATGATTGCTTTCTGAGGTGGACTGGTTTCCCGTTCAGACTTAATTCATGTATTGCATCCAATACTGCTGTAAGAGACAGGTTCTCTGCATCCTTATAACAAAGAAAAAAAGGTAATAAAATGGAGGATTAAATAGTTTTCATTCATTCCATCCATCAATTTCTAACTATCTTATTATGTTGATGGTCTTGGGAGCTGGTGTCTATCCCAGGAGCATCTGACATAAATTAGAACCAAGTCGGAACAGGAAATTCATGCATTCATCAGATTTATTATCTTTCATAGTGATACTCATCTCTAAATTACATTAAATCATTAAGTGTACTGCACTGAGTATTCAAGATGTAAAGTCATAATGGAATAGTAAATGACTGCAAAAAAAGATGAATGCAAATAATGAACCTAATTGTTCAGATTAAAAGTTATTAAGATCTCAGTTATAATCACCATTAAAGGCTGGTTTATCTTGCAACTAGATGTGCTACCAAGCTCCGTTTAACAAATTTTATAAGACAATGGGCCTTAGTTATAATGCTGTTGGTTAATGTACTATGCAACTACTTTTGTGTATACAACATTTGTACTTTTTTACCAGGGGCTAATACTATTAGATCACTTGAGCTGTTTATTGCTGAACATGCAAAATCCAATTGTCGATAAGTGAAACATTTCTGCAGTAGATTGATCAATTTCTGCTTTTACCAGTGACTTGGCTTTGCTTCATGGTCATTGTCAAACATAATTTTATAGGAAAGTGTACTCTTTTGAATTGAAATGGGTAATCAGTAGGATAATTTAATGTAAACTTTTAGTACATTATTATCACTATTAGTTGTTTTCTTTTTTCACTTTTTACATTGTTCACTCAAACATTTCTTTACAGGTTTTTCGTCAATTGTATGTCCAAGCCTCTTTTGATTACCATACCCATAGCCAGACAATAAAGTGAACCTATTTGTTTAAGTGAAAGTTATTAAGATCTCAGTTATAATCGGCAACAAAGGATGTTTTATCTTGTAACACTTGTTCTCTGTGCTGGAATGAAACATTTCTTCTATTTTTGCACTGCCATACGCTACAAAATAGTGAAAATACAATTTTAAAAGTTACAATTTTTACAATATTTTTAAGCATCAAGCAATATTTGTTTATCTTACCAAAAAAGACACTGAGTTTTTTCAATACCAAGCCAAACCTCCCTAATTATCTGTTAAACTATATAATGGATACAACTTCTGGACTGAACTGAAATCCTAGCAATGCCATTGTAGTGTCACAATGCCTGGTGGATGAAAGAGGAACTATCTCATCTGGTAGCCTGGCTGCTTACTAAAAGTTTCTTGCAGTTGCCAAAATATATTTCTAGACAAACAACCACAGGATGAGGAAATGCTGACATCAGGCAAAGGCAAAAGAAGTCAGTTATCATTCACTACTGAATTTACTGTATATAGCCACTGCAATGATTGCAATTAGATGCTGAATCATAGTTTCAAAATGGACCATTTTATTGTATTATACCTGAGGACCACTCATGGCTCAGCTTGCTGCCTTCCCATCTTGATTAATGCTGACACTTTTTGAATGCTTGTGTATAGGTAAAAATCTACTTTATGTATACTTCTATTACCTCACAATACGTTGGGTAGTTGTGACAATGCAGGTTTGCTTCATGCTCCCATCTTGCTTTTGGGGGCCCTTGAACCCGACACCATCGGTAATGTCACCGAAGAGCTTGGCAGTGAGGCACAACAATGAAACAAGGGGATGGTGTAAAAGTGCCAAGTGCTTTTATTTTAAAACCAACAAAACAACAAAACAGTGCCCAAATAAACAGTGCAGTGCATTAATTCCTTAAATATATAATCCAATAAAAACTGAGGTGAAAAGTGGAGGTTAAAATCCAATAGAAAAAAGCCTTTAAAAAACAACGAGGTTAAAACAATGGCTGGAAACAGTCTCTTTAAAAACACAAAGCACGGTGCCTTCTTTTACTGGTGACTCCCCCATTTCTCCCATCCAGGCTATGGACCAGGGGAGTCACCCTACATGCAGCTGACCTTCTTTGCTCTACTGGTCTGGTGGCCTTTCCGATCCCTGGCTCCGGTTCTGCTCACCTAGACCAAGACTTGGGCTCCCCAGCGACCAGGACACTCACACTGGGGCTTCTATTCCAAATCTCCGACTCCCGCTGCCTTCGCTGCGGCAAGCCAACCTTCTCCTGGTCACTCCTGCTCCCAACAAGTGCTCAGCAGGAGCGACCACTACCGTCGGCCCTTGGGTGCTGGCCAAACACCCCACCAGGACTCGCCTCTCCCACCTGCTTGTTATCAGCACAAGCCTGCGCTCGCTCATTCTCCTTCTCTCCTGCACCTGCTTTCTCCCTCCTGCTTCCTGCCGTCTTCTCCTCCTTAACCTTGTTTCTTTATCCTCTTCTACTAGCCGCCTCACGCTTCTATATATCACGGGGACATGGATCAGTTGTGGCAATCAGCAGCTCCCGGGAACAATTACGGATGCGGACAACTCCACACATGTACACTTAAGTGAGAACCGCCCGCATCACAAATTCCCTGGGAACCGATCCGCCACACACCACCATGCCCCCTCACTAAGCCGCGAGTACGGCGATTATTTATTTTAAAAGTGGCCTTTTTGACGTGAGCTGTGGACCCACTATACCACAGTAGTAACTGGTGAAGTACTGAAATTGTCAATGTAATATATTTATGGACTGACAGTATATATTATTAAAAAGCACATTTTCAAACCTGCTTAACCAGTTCTGGGCTATACAGGGCCAGAGCTTATTCCTACAACAGTGGGTGTAAGGCAGGAAGCAGCTGAGGACTATGTACCACTCCATCATAGGGCCCACTCATGCAAACACAAACATCGGACCAGTCTGTAATCAGCTTATTTGCAAATGTTTCGTGATGTTGGAGGAAAAAATGGTGTTTTAACATAAAACATTCAAGGAAAACATGTAAATTCAAAGACTTGAACCCAGAATACTGGATCTGTGAGCCCACTTTACTAAAAAATATAGTGCGCCCACACACTATTAAGATAAAACAGAATTTTTAGAACTATGTAATCAACAGTTTGCGAGTTTTCGAGCAAAGAATTTGAAAATTATATAATTAACTACACAGAGCAAACTAAAGATACTGGTCAAAAAAGGCTGTTTTTCAATACAGGAAACCCTGATTTAGGTGTTGATTAAATTTATCGCAATAAATCTGCATTTGTAGAGTTGGAGTTTTGTTTAACTACTACATTCTAAAAGGGTACACCTAAACCAGTTTCTGCTAACTACCTATCCATCCATTCAACCACTTTCTGAACCTGCTTGACCAGAGTATGATTGTGAAGGCCTATTCCATTCCCAACAAGAAGTGGGTGCAAGGTGAGGAACAATCCCTGGACAGGGTTACCAGCCTATTGCAGGGTGAAAATTTGGTAAACTTGGTAAATTCAAGTCCTTTGAGTATCTTGCCGTTGTTAATCATGGAGTTTCTCACTTTCTAGTATTATCCGTTGTATAGACCTCTCCTAATTTAATGTTTCCCTCTTTGAGGAATTCTCATACTTGGTGTCCAATTATAATTACGAACTTATGACACACTCCCTAATAGTCGGCGACTTTAACTTTCAGATCGATAATCAGTGTGACCCAAAAATAAAAGAATTCATGAACCTCCTGACTCTTTTGATTTGAGACAGCTCGTTAATCAGCCTACACATAAAGCAAGGTCATACATTAGACTTAGTAATTACCAAAGGACTAAAAGTTGATGTAAAGCAGATCATTGATATTGGTCTATCAGACCATTTTCTTTTACTATTTAATATAGAAATATTGATAGAAAACATTCATGAGAAGCATATTGTTACAAAACGCTTCTTTGATTCATCAGCAGCCTTAAAATTTACAAACATTCTAAGCAACCAGTCCGTTTATAGTGCTAACTACAATAGCGAGGATAATGTAAATAGTAAGGTGGAAAAATGTAATACTAAGGTGAGAGCTGCTGTTGACATAGTTGCACCTGAAATGGCAGTTAAAAAATCTTCTAGCATTGTTATACCATGGAAGACCCAAACAGTGTCTGATTTAAAGAGAACATGTTGGAGAGCTGAGCGTAAATGGAGAAAAACTAAACTAACTATCCACTATGAGATATTGAAGCTAAAAATAACAGAATAGAATTACACAGTCCCATCTTTGAGAGGAGCTGCTATTTCTCTAAGATTATAAATAACAATGCTAGTAATCCCAGAGTCTTATTCTCTACGATAGATTGTCTGCTAAACCCAGGTAACTCAAACGAATTCCTCCAAAATATTTCCAGTGAAACTTGTGAGGCTATTGCTGTATTTTTTCAATCAAAAAAATTAATGATATTAGAAATAATATAGTATATCTCCCCCAACACTGCGGGATCCTCTTAAGCCCCAGTACTCCGTTATAAACAAATTAAATATCTTTCACTAGGATAGATTTACCTGATTTACATAAATATAATTTCTCAAACTGAGACCCTCCACCTGCGTCCTTGACCCCAATACCCAACAAGTTTTTTCAAAAGAAGTATTAGGCATGACTAATTGATAGTAATCTTGACATAGTAAACTCATCATTAAATACGGGGGTCTTCCCAGGACTGTCTTAAGACTAGCCTGTAGTTAAACCCGCCTACTCCAAGAAAAATAATCATTGACCCCTCTGCTTTATGAAAATATCAGAACCCATTTCTAACCTGCACTCTTCATTAAAGTAAAATATTAGAGAAGGCAGTCATCATGTAGCTAAATGACACACCTCAATAAATATGCTATTCTTGATACGTTTCAGTCAGGGTTTTAGAAAAATCACAGTACAGAGACTGCACTCGTTAAAAGTAGTAAATGACTTGCAGGTAAATGAAGACAGAGGCCAGTTATCTGTACTCATCCTCTTAGATCAGAGTGCCGCATTTGACACCATTGATCATAATAATTCTTAGAAATCACCTTAGTCAATGGGTGGGCCTCTCTGGCAGTGCCTTAAATTGGGTTTGAATCCTACCTGCAGGTAGAAAACTCTTTGTTAGTTGTGGTAATTACAACTCAATAGGACAAATGATATTCTATATGGTGTTCCACAAGGCTCTATCCTGGGTCCGCTGCTCTTTTCGATCTACCATGCTTTCGTGTAGGTCAGATTATCTCGGGGGCATAACCACAGCTATGCTGTTAACCACGCAGCTTTTATTTATCAATAGCACCTGATGACCTCAACTCTGTTGTTTCACTAACACAATGTCTTACTTGTGTTTCTAAATGGATGAATAGTAATTTTCTCAAGCTAAATAAAGAGAAAACAGAGTTTTAGTGACTGGCAATAATGGATATAATGAGGTTATTAGAAATAAATTGATGCATTAGGATTAAAAGTCAAGACGGAGGTAAAGAATTTAGGGGTAACTGTTGACTGTAACCTGAATTATAAATCGCATATTAATCTGATCACTAGGACAGCATTTTTTCACTTAAGAAACATAGCAAAAGTTAGACCTCTTATATCACTGAAAGATGCTGAGAAATTAGTTCACACTTTTGTTTTCAGTCGACTAGATTACTGTAACGCACTAGACATAAATCGTTTGCAACTAGTGCAGAATGCAGCTGCTAGAATCTTAACTAGGAAAAGAAAATCTGAGCACATTTCTCCAGTTTTGATGTCATTACACTATTTACCTGTGTCATTCAGAATTGACTTTAAAATACTGCTTATGGTTTACAAAGCCTTAAATAACCTCGCTCCATCTTATATATCGGAATGTCTGATACCTTATATTCCAAATCGTAACCTTAGATCCTCAAATGAATGTCTGCTTAGAATTCCAAGAGCTAAACTTAAAAGAAGTGGTGAGGCTGCCTTCTGCTGTTATGCACCTAAAATCTGGAATAGCCTGCCTATAGGAATTCGCCAGGGTAATACAGTGGAGCACTTTAAAAAACTGCTAAAAACTCATTACTTTGACATGGCTTTCTCATAGCTTCATTTTAGTTTAATCCTGATGCTCTGTATATTCAATTAATTATCATAACTATTCATGGTGGCTCCAAAATCCGTACTAACCCCTACTCTCTCTTCTGTTTTTTTTTCCTGGTTTCCTGTGGTGGCAACCTGCACCACCACCACCTAATCAAAGCACCATGATGTTCCTACATTGATGGATTAAAAGCCAGAAGTCTACATGACCATCATCATCAAGTCCTTCCATGAGAATCGCTAAATACAAAGAGGACTGTTCATTTATGTTAGGTAGAATAACCCAAAGGGGTAATGGGCGGTCTCATGGTCTGGAACCCCTGCAGATTTTATTTTTTTTTCTCCAGGCCGTCTGGGATGGTTTTTTGTTTTTTCTGTCCTCCCCTGGCCATCTGACCTTACTCGTATTCTATGTTAATTAGTGTTGTCTTATTTAATTCTTCTTTGTCTTTTTTTATCTTTTCTTCATCATGTAAAAGCACTTTTGAGCTACATCATTTGTATGAAAATGTGCTATATAAATAAATGTTGTTGTTGCTGTTTGTTGTTGAAAACACACACACAACACCACAGGACAATTTAGCATCGACAGTCCACCTAACAGGCATTCCAACTGTGGGAGAAAACCAGAACAAATGGATAAAACCTACAAAGAAATGGGGAGAACATGCAAAAACCATGGAACCGATGTACATAGGACTTGAAACCTGTCTCCTTGTTGTGAGGCATCCTGCTCCTTTAGATGTGTGCCTAGTTTAATATTACAACATATTTATCAATGTTTTGCAGGATTAAAAATGATATATATTTTTATTGACCATTTAGGCAAAAATATTTTGACAAAACCATCCAGAGATTACCTGTATGAACCACCTAAGGATGTAAGTAATAGTAATAAAAAAAGCAGTATAATGGTTCATTCATGGTAATGACAAAAATACAGAATATTTTAAAGATGAGGTCGGCTGGTATAGAAAATACACTTACTTTTTGCAGAAGAAAGTGCTATATGAAATTACATAAACATGCGAATGTAAAAAGGAATGTACAAGGATAATTAAATGTGTACAGTACAATACCCCTAAGTGATGTATACCATTATTATTTTAAACTATACAATAATTAGGAAAATAGTGTATGCTAATAACGAAAGAAAAAATAAGAAACTTGACATCAACCACCCGTCTACCCAGCCACTTACTGAAAACCATCCATATATTCATTATTTCAACACTTAGTTAGAGGTTGTTATAGAGATAAAGCCTATCCCACAAGACTGAAATATATCTACAGATAGGATGCCACGACATCACAGGGCAAACTGTCTCGTACAGTCACACATCATAATGAATAAAATACAATTAATGGACAACTGTGCCACTTAGTCTTCTAAGTTCTAGGGACGAGAAATTAACTAAGGGTCCAGTATGTGGTGTAAAATCCCTACAGGGTCCATCGTGCGTTAATGGAAATATAAAGCCAACTGGGAAGCCTTAACAGGCCTGGAAAATACTTCACACACCTACCACTACAAAGATCTTTTAAAAACGTATTCAGTTAACATGTTTTTATTTAGCCAAAATGTTTTTCCATGTAAGTAATAAATTCAGTGTACTGGGTGCACTTGATAATAAAGTTGAACTCGTATATAACAAATTTCTAAAAAATCCAGAAACTCAAACACAAACAAACATTCCAACATTACTAAACAGGAAAAAGAACCAGAACATACAAAAAGGAAAATGTGCACTACAGGACACAAGAAAGTTTATTAATGTGCAAGTAAGGGGTGTAAAAAGATGAAGTGCAAGAAAAATGCCACAAAGTCCACGTCAAGCCAATAATAAAACTAATTTAAAGAAGTGATCACTCTAGTGCAAGCATGCAAGTCCAGTCTTTGGAATCTTGGAAGGACAGAGGATTGTTAGAAGACACAAAATGTTGGAAAATTAAGCAAAGTATTCAATAAAACTATCAAGAAATTAGTGGAACACACGGACCTCCATTGCTCAAATAAAAGGAATCTGAAAGGGGTTAAGTCCACAAACAGAATGAATGAGAATTTTGAACACATAGGCATCATGTCCTGTGGAATTATGAATAGAAGTTCCAAGGGAAAAAAAGAAAGAAAAAATGATAAGATAAGAAGAAGTTCATACTGTGTACATGTTCATCTGGTCATCAAATAAAAGGGAATGTAAAACATGGAAGTCCAAAATGAAAGAAAAGTGTTAGTGTAAAAAAAAAGAAAAAGAGCATGGAAAACACAAAGACAAACAAATGGAAGAAAGATGAAATATTAAACCAAAAGTCTGACGTACTGTGTGTTATAACTGCATTGGTGTTGCGTAAAAGAGGTGAGGTGAAGTACTTTTTAGGGTGTGGAAGCTTTATGGCATCTGTCTGTTCTTGTAGTTTGTAGACTTTTGTAACATGCATTTTTTTTTATAAAGGCTTAGGTGCCTAGGACAAGGAAAGAACCTACAATATGGGGGGCCCAGGAGGTGGTGTGGGGGGTGTATGGTGTGGAAGAGACTGCTACTGAACATCACCAATAGCAATATTTATTAATGTTTATAAAAATTTAAAGTTGATTAATTTTCAGTTCAAAACTGAAAAAAATTTTGCATCCAACCCTAAAATTATTACTGACTTATTATACAGTTGGTTTAGATAAATGTTTACCCACAAAAAAAATGTTATTGATTTCTTTTATTCAATAAAAAGCGCCATCTTATGTTGGAGTCTTTGTAGCACATTCCTGAAAAATAGCATCTCCATAAGCTGTCCGTATGTTTCGTACTTCAAACAAGGGTCAGAAGTTAATGGTAATAGTGGTGGATGATTAACGTTTGTCTGTGCTGGGAGTTTTTACTGTTGTTCATCTTATGATCTATTTGAACAGGCTTGGGCATAAGGAATAGTAAGATGAAAGGATGAAATCTTGTAGTTTTCAAAGCAAAGAAAGGGAGATCATAAAAGCATTTGGTAAAATGGTTAATGTAGTGGCTATACTTAAGAACCATTACTCTGGAAAAAGTGTGTGTGTGTGTGCGCACATGGTATGTATTTATGTGTGTGTGTGTGAGGGGATCTTCAATTTTGAAGTGCCTGCAACATCAAAATATTTGTTTTGAGGATTGTGGGGGGTACAGCACTCAATCTGGGCGCATGGTTCCCCTTGAAGTGTTGAATGCCACGACACTTTAGCATTCAATAAAGGAGCTCTCTCACTTGGCGGTTCAATCATACGGTGAGGATGAAATCTGTAACCCGTGGAAGCTGGATGACATCTGTCTGTAGTTTTTGCATTTCCTCAGTAAGCCTTGTATTTGTAAAAGGATGGGCGAAAGGGTTGTTTGTGTTAATTAAATCCTGTACTTCTGTAACAAAATGCGAAGAGATGTGTGTATTTTCATAAGGAAATGAGGAGAGATGTGTGTGTTTTAAGGCTATTGAAGTGTTTGCTTAAGCGCATCATCTGAACAGGTATGTATATGATAATTATTGCAGCTGTCACGTGTCTCTGTGTTTTTGTCCTTAATTTATTCAATCCACATATGCACCTCATAGATGTAAAACATATGGAGTTGTTGATAAATGAATATACAAAGTATGAAGATCGTGTTGTTTGTTGTGGTAAAATGGTGTGACTTATTTTAGTCAGTGGAGTATAGCTTTGCATAGGTAGCGGTCAGTGTTTTTTTTCTCACTTTCATTTTGTGTCCCATAGCTGATGCGCTTGTTACTGGCATGTGGAATGTGTTTTCCAGAGAAAACTGTGTCAGTGATGGTCGTGGGTGTAGGTCGTCTTAAAGTTGAGGGACCTCACCATGTATTTCCCAAAGTAGCTGGTGCAATGTGTTCCGTTATGCTATGAAACAGATGTCAAAGTCATGGGCCACATTGCCTATGTCACGGCATAAGCAGCCAACTGAGACCAAGAGTAAACTTTCTAAGACCAGGGTGTGCTAGTTTTGCATGACAGACAGATAACTCTTATAATTTTGTATACAGGGGGTCCTCAGGTTACAACATCTCGACATACAACATTTCGAGTTTACAACGCTCAATCCCATAAAAACTTAAAAAATTGAGACGTGAGTGTTTTGGCTTACGCTGTTAGCATCGTACTTACAGACTACTGTATGTGGGCAAACTAGTTTGGTTGCATGCGGAAGAAGTGTTCCGTTTGTGTTGCTTTGTTTGGTGACTTTTTCGCCCTTATCATGGCTCCTAAACAAAAGTCAGAGTCTTCAGATGGTAGTGCTTCGAAGAAGTGGAAAGCCATCACGATGAAAGTGAAATTAGACATTGTAAAGAGATCAGAAGGAATAAAGGTAAGGAATTTTTTTTACACTCATTTTTTTGTCATTTTTTCTGTTACTACAGTACAGTGTACAGTACAGTATATTTATGTCCTTATCCTTTTTCTGTGGCTTAGTTGTGTTTTTAATGTTCTAGATTATGATTTTGCAAATGTGTTAGGATAGGTAAGTGACTTAGGCTAGGGTGTGGTTTGACTTACACCAAAATTCGGGTTACATCACTATTGTAGGAACGGAACTGTGCCGTAACCCGAGGACCCCCTGTATATAGACAGCACAAAATAAAGTCAGCTAGCTGCCCAGCCCAACACATGTCAGAAAAATTCAGTGTCACCAATAAACCTAACATGCACATCTTTGGAAAAGCTAAACAAAATCTGGACTACTGCCTTTTTGTAATAAAGATGGAACCATTCATATGTTTGTTAGATAGATAGACAGAGAGACAGAGTTCCCAAGGAGAAGAGAGGAGGAGACACTATATACTCTATCAGCTGCACACAAGTCCCAGTACCAACGTTTACCACAATATGGTGTAATAAGCCAATGACATATTGTACAGTGTTGGTAGCATTGCTGACCACAGGTTCAAATATTGCATTCATTCTAGTTTCTGGCATTCACTTTCTCTAGTAATCCCAGAGTCAGTCCTGTAATTCAGCTGGCCTTACTGATCAGTTTATTTAGTGGTCTAGAAACTCCAGAGCTGCCATTACCACTCCAGCAGTATACTACCCAATACGAACTAACACAACTTCACCAGCAGCTTGTTGCACAAATTAAAAGAACCGGACTGATCCTCCACAAAAGAACAGCCTGCTCTGGCCCATATTGTACAACTGTTGACAATTCAGTCTACCTCAGATGGATATCCAGGCTTTTGTAGGACTGCACCATTGACACATTCTGCCTTAGTGATTGTAAAAAGCTTCCTCAGGGAAACCAGAAGACCAACATCAAATCCTTTGCGTTGATAATGATTAAATTCCAAATGGAATTATTATTAAACAGCACAGAAAGTTAGCACAAACATGTGTATTAATTGCATTATTTAAATATAAGGAAAATCAATTTACTCCATAAGTACTGGCTGAGGGATGCGATATTTATAACTACAGAAAACAGTGATACAGGCATTAAACATTTCTTATGTGTTTAGTACTTGCACATTGATTATAACTAAACTGTTAAACTGTTGACAGCAACTAGGTGTTCCTGTTGCCCTACAATTTATGCAGAAGAAGTCAACTGTGCCACAAACTGTAAAACTTAAAATTAAGAGATGTACGAAACCAGACCTAAGACAGATGGAATGTATTGTAAAATTTAGAGGTCAACAGGAGAAAATCAATTACGACTGATAGACACATTCCAGCTGTTTTATAGGACACTCACTGAAAGAATAGACTAGACAGCAATGGGACATCTGAATACTGGTGTATTTTTGCATATTTGGGATAAATGATGGAGTAAATGGGAACAAATACTTACATTTGAAGGGAAAGTGATCCTGATGCAGAGGAACTTTGTCGTTGGTGAAAAGGACCAGGTCCATACTGAGTAATAAACTGCTTCCTTATCTCTGCTGATGAGTATCTGTTAAGACACAAAAGCAATACTATAGATTCCACTTAAAAAGAACTAATAAATATTAAAAATAAATGCTTTATCTGTGCATGACTGGACAATTAGACTGGGATGTGAGAAAAATAAAAATTTTCTTGGCATGCAGAAGATATTTGTATAGATCTGGGAAACCTCTGTTTATTCTGATGTCTATAGACCTCATGCAATACATTCAATAGACCTCATGCAATACATTCAGACTATTCAAAAAGTTTTCAGTGACCTCATACTAAAACATTTTTCAAGTTTAATAATGATGCCAACCAATCATCTTTAAGTTTACTGACTAACTATAATGATGACAAAATGAAACTACAGTTTTGTAGATGAGGAAGGAGGGACAGGATAAATCATGATAAAATCAAAGTGCTTCTAGATTATTAGGTTGTGTATCTGTGCTGTAATTATATAATGATTTTGAGAAATACTATTTTTTTATTTTTATAAATAAGGATAAAACTGTATTCTGGTAGGCTGGTCAATGTGGTATTACCAGTTTTCTGTTGTTCTAGTAAAACATCAAGGCTGTTATTCAATGACAGCTATTCAGTTTCAACCAATAATCATTAAAGTGAGCCTTTCAGACAAAAGTGTATGATTTCAAAGGCATTAGGTGCGTCTAATGTGTTCTTGAAGGGGCAAAAATAAGGTGACAATTAAAGGTATGACACGGGAACTAACCACAAGAAGATCTATGACATAACATCTAGGAAAATGACAATGATCCTATCTCTTCCACCCATATAAGTGCAATCTGGACAAGAAGTCGGAATTTAGTTTGAATCTAGCTACCGAAGAGTTTAGACTACCAGGCAGCTTAAACTGATACCAGTGAAGATTCGCTTGTTGCTCACTTGTGGTGTTTTGGCAACTTATTTTTTTTCTTGCAGGACATTAAATGGAGCTTTCTTCGGAAACCCAACTCTTTATCATGCCTCCTTTGTTTTTACTCACAGGGTTTAAAAAAATCTAGATACCTTTGGAAATTACAAAATGACTTTTTTCTCCCAAGCTTTGTACATATTTTCATTACTGGTAAACAAAGGATTTTTTTCTTCCCTTTCATCATTAGATTTTGAATACTTTTTCATGCAGTTCCTGCTTTATGATACCAGATGCTGACTTTAAAGCTGATGTTGCCACAACTGAGCAAATTCTAATGAAAGATAAAAGAGTGACAATGCATGACGACTATAGAAATTAGTTATGGATCAGCTGAAACCAACCTCCATAAACATAAGCAAGGTAAAAAGAAGCATTAATGCACCTAGTGTTCCAAGGAGACATTAAGCTATTAAATTCAGACTGGGAGACACTTAAGAAGTGTTTTATACCAGGGTCATCATTATAACCTAGGGTTGTGTGATTAATTGATTTCATGAGTTGATAGAACACAAGTTTCATATCACAAAAGCTGTAATTTTAACTGGCCTACACATAATAAAGAATTTCAGCCCTGCATACTCTCAAGGTTTTTCCAGCTTATTGAAGAGCAAATGAACTGAATGAAGAAATAGGGTATAATACCACTAAGAATGTGCATTACCAAAAAAAGTGTCACCGTTTTATTATTAAAAATTCTGATGGTTTCAGCAGTTATCGGTATAATGTATATTTATATACTTTTCAGACTGAAACATATTTAAAAGATGTATCAATGCATAAGTGTGCACAATAATACAATAGGTTTCTATTCTAAATCTAGAAATCTATTTTATGAATATAAACAAACCACATCAAACATCCGTCCTTCCACAAGCATAACAATAAACATACTGTATAACCACATCATTAACACACAATCCTTAACTATGAAATAATTACAATCCAGGAAGAAAGCAATTGTTATGAAGTTCAGAAGAAACATTATTAATTTTGTGTGAATTAAAGAGATAAGCAATTAAAAGATTCCAAAGAGAAGTGAAATGTTTCATTCTGCGAAGATATCCACTACTCAAATAGATCAAAAGTCAGCTTCTTTCTCAGTCACTCATTCAATCATGCTACCACCGCTACTAACAAAACACAGCCTTTTCCTGTACTCTTTAGCTGTTTCAAAATGACAACTTTTAATATAAGAAAATGCATTGAACATATCATGGAAAACTGGAAACATTTGATTAGAACAATCTGGTCTTGCTGGGCCAGACATAAATCTTGTGCTTCTTTGTTATCAACAGCACTGATTTAACTGTTTTTTTATGTCGTTTTTACTAGATGTGGCAGCACAAATGCACTTTCTAGAATTCATCTTTGCATAAATGTAGCAGCCAATTCTTTCAACCTCATACTGACTCTTACTGTATCTTTGCAACTGTGCAACCAAAGAGACCACAGCTGGAAGAAATGCATTACTTACTTTTAGTCCAGTGAAGTTTCCAAATATCACCTTGCAATAGGTTTATTTTTTAACTCATGCAATGCGTCTTTCACACACACACAACACACATTTACTGTATGTATAACAGCCCTAGATGGTTTGCCCATCATAACCAAAGGCTTGCTGTTGGTCTGACAATGTTGACATAAACACCATGGCTCTATGCTGTTTAAATGACCCCCCCCCCATCCCTAGTTTAAGCTCTGCATTCATGAGGTGTTAGCTTGGCTTACATATTGCACAAATAATGAACCTAATTCTTCTCATACATATTTAAGCCACATTCATTCATGGTTGTTTCCAGATGTAAAATATGCATGTCTGGGCCCGCAGGATTACTAATGAAAATGAAGCTCCAACTAATTGGCTGATGATTGTAGTTGGATGATTTTCACTCCATATAACTCAATCGGTGATCGATAATTATTTCAAAAAATGTTTTTTTTTTCAGGTCTGCTTTTCAAAGCTTTACAGTAATTTAATTGTAATGCTCCTTTACATTAAGTTTTACAGTACTTAACGTATTGCACGTGTAATCATCTTCCTGAACTTCCTGATGAGTCGTGCTGTGCATGGAGTGGAATGGCAGAGTTTAAGAAAAGAGAGACATGTCTTTGGCAGAAATTAAAAGAGAATGAGTACAAGCCTTTTCAACTGGTGTGAGAATTAAAGCAGAAACTTCTTGTCTGAATGTGGATGGTGGGCAAGCCTGAGTTTAGTACCTTGGTAGTACAGGCTTTTTAGCTAAACAGCCAAGTGTTCATAAACTTGAACATTTTACTAGAATTGTGGCTTGCAATTATGAAAAGAATTTTTATTTTCGTTTATGGGATGTGTATTTTGAATAAATATTTGTGTACATGTTTTAACAGTATGTTTAAAGATTTTATTTATTTTAGCATTTATAAGGTCAACAATATAGATAGATAGATAGATAGATAGATAGATAGATAGATAGATAGATAGATAGATAGATAGATAGATAGATAGATACTTTATTAATCCCAGGGGGAAATTCACATACTCCAGCAGCAAAAAATATTAAATTAAAGAGTAATAAAAATGCCTACAGAATTTCATTTTGTTAAGAAAAACTGAACAGGTAACAGCTGTGGTCTGCAGCTTAATTCTAAAAATGACACACACATAGAACATAAGGTTTCTTCATGGTTGGTTCTGCAGAGGCTTAAGAGTAAAAAAATAAAATAAAATGACAAAGAGAGCAAATCAGTATTGGAATCAGAATTGGCCAATTCTGATAACATGAAATCGGTGATCAATATTGGCCCTAAAAAACATAATCAGAGCATCCCTGCTGATGACTGCTGATGCTATAAACATTTTAACTACGTTAAATTATTCAGATGAGTTTATTACTATTTACATTTTTGCACAACAACACCATCTGCTGGGAGATGGAGCGCCTCCCTTAATGCAGAGACACCAATGAATGGTAGTAATAGTTCTATATTACAATAGTTTAAATAAATTAATGTAGTCTAAATCTTTTTTATGTTTGGATAAGTAAAGTTATGTTTAACATAGTATCTGTAGTATATGTAACATAAGTTATACGTAACACCAAGCCACTTTGCAGATACTACAGGATCAATGTGCGTGCTTCGATGTTTGATAAATGGTTCAATGTGATGAAGCAAAATGTTGACATACAAATGTATTCAAGGTGCTCTGCTTTTCAAGTATAGCATATTCCCCAACGTAATGACGCGATATATTTTAAAGGTCTCACTTTTTTTTTTGCACCTTCACAACAGCATCAGAACGTACAGCATATACGGCAACACAAAAGTGAGGTGCATAGTGAAAAGGTCTATTTTGTGATTAAGGTGGAAATTTCTGCTTTAATCTCAAGTTTACTTTGTCATTAAAGCAAACCGTTGTAAGCGTCATCTTAAAACCAACCCAGTTGTTAATCGCTATGTCCTTCTGGGCTTCCTCCTGCAATGACAGCAGGGGTATGCAGCAATTGCCACACAGAACACATTAAACTTATGATATTCTAGCTCTCTGCACATTTAGAATCCATGGATTTACACTTGATATTACTTTGATGATGAAATGCATTAAAGTATGTATATTATATTTTACAAATAAATAATTAATTTCATTTAAATAATGAATGCTGTTAATAATTACACATGTTGGGGTGGAAGAGTGGTGGAGCAGCAGTAGTCACGTACCTGGTTTTTCCTACCTGGAGTTTGATTGTTTTCCTGGTGGATTTCCACAGTGTGCTCCTTAAAAGGACATGCAGGTTTGGGGATTTGGTGATGCTAAAATGACGCTAGTGTATGTGTGTGCTTGTATTCACCTTGTAATATGCTGCCCAGGGATTGTTTCTGCCTCACACTGGATTGGGCGTATTCCTGCATTGATGGATGTAATCATTAAACATCTGTCCTTTTCAGAGATATTGTGGCAAGGTATCCTCGGAATTTAATGGATGTTTCAGGCGATTCACAACACAGCGAAGCTGAATATTTTCTCACCATGATGATATCTCGCACTGTCACCTGGTGAAATCTTCCAGATTTACAAAAAGCATGTGCACAATTATAAAAAGTACACCGCTTGCGTAGCAGAAGCATCCGCAGAAGTACACGTGCTAATTCTCCAACACAAAAAAAACTCGAGATTCTTGGTAGTGCTGACTAAATCATGTGCACAATTTTTATGATGTTGAGGGTGTAGTTCACATTGATGCCTCCAAAGGCTGAAATAAGATAATACTATGCTGATTCTCTTTTCCACAGCAGGTTATTCGGGAAAAGCGATTAGGAAAACTAACTATTGACTACTCCCTTTCTGCTTAACAAAAACACTCACTCTGCAAGTGCGCAAAGGCTGCTCTTTGAGGATATGGAGTTGAAGAGATTCCACACCCACCCTGTTCTCCACACCTGGCCACATCTGACTACAAGCTTTTCCACACCCTGAAGGGCTGTCTGCAGGAGACACACTTTACCATCCTTGAAGGTGTCAACTCAGCTGCAGAACAATGGAGGCTAAAAAAAAAACACTTTAAATGGCACAGAAAAGCTTAATTGTCTTACTAGTGCTTCTCTTAAAATATCAAGGTTATAACCATAATAAATACCAAGAAAAACAAATCAGTAGTGTCTAATGTCTATATATAACCAACATTGTTCTTTGCATATAATCTTTATAAGATTATATGAATAACAATTTCAAAAGGTTCAAAAGGTGAAAGGTGTGGCAGTTTGATAACAAACCCAAGGATTCACACCCTCTTTACTAACATACTCTCAGCAGAAAAATAAACTAACTTCTACAAGACTACTTGCGCCATCCAGCTAAACTTTAGAACTAAAATGTCTGCAAAGTTTAAATACACAAAGAATAAATCAGCTTTCACTGCATTCATACAGTTCTTAGTGGCAAAAGGGGATCAACCTACTTTTAACCTAAAATTCAAAGGAAACACTATTTTCCTTGTGTGGTTCTCTGCTTAGAACTCTAGGTTAATGTCTGCTTTTTTAACACAACTCTAATCTGTTCAAACAGATCTGTGCTTCCCCACGCACTGCAAAAAGAAGGACATTCAAATGGTAATAAAACATTAAAAAAACAGCATAAATCCAAGAATAAACCTAACCAAAAACCAACTAATATAAATGATTTGTCCAAGACTGATGCCTCTGAAGCGTGGAAAGGAAACTCAAGAAAACAGAGAAAAGCCCATTCAGACTTGAGAAGATTGTGTGAATTCCTTTCAGAATGTGACTGAGCTAGTCTCATGGATCTACAAGGTAGCAGCACTAGGTAGCATTGCTAGAGCTAATTACGTTGTAACTACTTTAATTGTATGACAGATATCTATGAGAGCTAAATGATGTTATTTTACACACACTACAACCATGTGTAAAATAACCTATCTATTAATGACAGTTAACAGTTCAGGACACAGACAAGAGGAAAGCAGAGGAGAAACGTCTCTTAAAATACAGTAAGTCATCCACAGATATTGATAATTGGGATTAAATAATAAAAGAGCAAGTTTTACCATTTGTTTCATTTTCTGTACGAAAATACTATAACCTTCACCATACAGCTGTGTTTATATTGGCAAGTTTTGCTTAACATTAATGCTGTCTGGTCTTGTTATATTTACTTTGTCTACCATGTCAAATAAACTTAATGACATCAGAAACAAAGGAAATACAAGCAGTACTGAAAATGCAGAGTACAGCCCACAATAAAGTAAACTTAAACACATTAAGTGGACTCTGTTAGGTACAACAGCTTGTTAAAGCCAACAGCCAGCTTCTCCAAACAGCTCATCATGTGGCTGCAACTCAATATACAGTATACAGTTCTTCACGTGAATGTTTTTTTTATGGGCACTATATAGTTCTTTACTGGGTTGTGTGGTTCCCTGTAGCACTATTTCATTCTGGGGAGGGTTCTTCACATATGAAGTTGTTTCTTTGTGCTTTGAAGAACTTTTTTATATGTAGAAAAAATACCTGAAGTCTTTAATGTCTGGTAGGCTACCTAGGAGAACACTAACAAATTAAGAAAACCTGGACTTAGCCTGTATTACTAGACATAAACAACATAAGTCATTTTAAAATTATGAGCCAGTGAGTATTTCACAAATCTGATTACCGTATATTCATGGTTATTCACTGTATGGAGCCTGTTACGGATCTAAATAAATAAAAGTTCTTTCTGGAACCTTCATATGGATGCATCTTCTGGGAACCAAAAATGGTTCCCCTATGGCAGGGGTAGGCAACGTCGGTCCTGGTGAGCCGCAGTATGTGCAGGTTTTTGTTCCAACCCAGTTCCTTAACAAGAACTCAATTATTGCTGATGAAGCACATATTGCTTAAGTGACATTTTGATGCTTCATTTTAGTGGTCTCGCTTGTTAAGGTTCTCCAACCTTAATTGCTTATTTCAATCTTAAACTGCTGCATTCAGTGGATTAATTGCTCCTTATTAGCAATAAGATGTAAAAGACAAAGCAGCCAGCAGTTCTCCAGCTAGCTTTTTTCCAATTACATCTGTGTGTGTTCATCATACACTGTTTGATTTAATAAAACACTTAATAGAAAAATGTGACAGACTGAAAATGATCTGTTTTAGGCTTCATATCATTTGGATGATATCCTTGGAAAGGAAAAAAATCTACGATATAAGAGCCTTACATTGCACAGACTAACAAGCCATAAAATTAAATAAGGTCTGAGATTGGCAATGATTGGTTTCTAATTAAGCAATTGGGTTGGAATGAAAACCTGTAGCCACTGCGGCTCACCAGGACCGACATTGCCTACCCCTGCTCTATGGCACTACTCTGAAGAGCCACTATGGCACCTTTATTTTTTAAGAGTGACAGGCATATATCTATGTGGCCACTGAATGTATGCTATTTGGATGTACTTAAATGACACAAAAAACAGAGCAAGAAACAAAACTATATGTCATCAACCAAAAAGGGAGAGGTACTTTTGAGGTACTGTGTTAGATACGTAAGTGTTTATTTGGTTATTAAAATCCCAAAACAACTGTTAGACAAATTATCCAGAGTGCCCTGTACTAAAATTTTTACATGGTAAATATTTTGTGTTTCTAGACAAAATGAGTTTATTTATATTTAAAACAACTATATGGATTTGTTTAAAAACAAGCATATTTTTCTAACAAAATAAAAATACAAAATTATAAGATGACAGACACTTACAAGAGGGTGGTACGGCTTCATAAAACATGAATAATTAATAATTACTAACATGCATTTTCAGAACCAACATATTGCAAAGAATAATTACATTAAATACAAAATTAGTTTGAATAGCAAAATAGTTAAACAAATATTTGCTGCCAAAAATCAAAATATGAGAGCCAGAACAGAAAGAGAGATTCACACCAGCAACAGGAGAAGTCTCAAAAGTGCATTTGTTGAAACAGATGGACTGCTAAGAAACTGTAAACACTGCTCATGTACTAAGGTGCCTTTCTGGACAACAGAAAGGACTGTCAAACTGAAAAATCAAGAGAAAAAATTAATTAATATGTAATAATCTTTTTAATATTGCAGCCTTTCTCACGCATATGTCAAAATCAGAATAAAATTTACTAACGTTATTTGAACATACTGTAGATATTAGATGGTGTCTTATAATTGCATGCTTGTTGATTTATAATATGCAATGGTACTGAAATTTTGATGATAATAAACACTTTTATTTAAAAAAACACTGAATGAATCTGTTAGATTGCAGCAACATGATTATTCAATTGAATTTTCCAAATCAAGCTGAACTTGTCAGTTAAATAAATAGAATAAACTACTTATGAGTTTTCAAATGTAGAACATGCATTCCACGTCAGAATAACAGTGTAAGAAAATATGGAAACACTGTGGAGTCTCCTTGACATCTAAGTACAAGCAGGTATTTTTTAGTTCACAGATCTCAAAACAGTCACATATTCTGTCTCTGTAAACTTGTTCCTCACAACAGTCAACCACTTGTTACATACCAAGAGCAAAATGGTAATTATAAAGGTAAAAACAAACAGGTAGTTAAAAATCCAGCACCAGACCTGAAGAAGTAAACAAGAAAAATGCCAGAGATTATGTAAAGAACTGTTAAGTATAAGAGGGAAGTTAACTGAAAGACCTGGGTTTATATAACCGAATTCACTGTCAAATCTGAGCTCATATGACAATGACAACGACAGCCATCTAGAATTGTTATCAACAAAAGATAAAAAATGACATCAAGAAAAGTAACCCAGTAAAAAAGTGTGGCATCACAGATATGTACAGAATTAATTTGTCACACGTCGTGTAGTGGGTGCAGCAATACACTGTACCAGTGCATGCTCCCCAACTTGACTTGACACTGTGCATCCCCCATTTAATGAGTAATAGGCATCATTTTAAAGCTGACTGTTTTCAAATACACTCACTTCCTAATAATCCAATCTTGCTTTTGGTTTTTTTCAAGCAGTTCTCTTCAGGTAGCAAGCAGAGCTAAAAAATCAGAGCTGAGTATGTTTACTCTTTTTAATATCTTGAGGGTTGAAAGTCTGATAGTTGACAGTTACACACAAAAACAACTGAAAGCAGCATATGAAAATGATGGCTAGATAGTACAGCTCAAAACAACTCTAACGTCTGTCATGTCAGTCATTATCCAACCCGCTATATCCTAATACACGGTCACGGGGGTCTGCTGGAGCCAATCCCAGCGTCTTTACTCCTAAAATGCAGTGAGAGGTCAAGCAAAATTACACCTTTTATTGGATAACTAAAAAGATTACAATATCCAAGCTTTCAAGGAAACTCAAGCCCTTTCTTCAGGCAAGATGTAATGATTAATGATTGTATTTTGCCTGAAAAAGGGGCCTGAGTTGCCTTGAAAGCTTGCATATTGTAATCTTTTAATTAGCCAATAAAAGGTGTCATTTTGCTTGACTTCGCTACATTCATAATGGCTAACACGTTACAACACCCTAGTACTCCTAAAATGTCCAATATAAAACCTGAAATTTAAAAGTAGTCAGTCACATCACAAGTGTATTATCATAGGCAGCACATTCATTTATCAACAATTCCTTGTGAAAAGAAACATGAAAAATATGTGCTTCATTACTGTTTTACATTAAATAGCCTTATGTTCAGTATTTTATGCTTGCCACTTCCTTGTTACAATTAATATTATAATTTCTGCACTATAACACCCTTAGATTTTGTGCTTATTTTTCTATGCCATGGAATACAGTACTCACATTTCAGTATTACAATTGTTGCTAAGTTTTCCCCATTTATAAAGTGTAACTGGATTTTCGGAGGCTTTACACAGTAAGAAAAGAAAGTAACTGTGAAAGCATGAAATGGACAGAGTCCTAAATATCAGAGCATACACACCAAAACTACAATGATTCTTGGTTCCCAACTTGGACAAGAAAATAACCAGACAAACTATATGCTGATATGGGCCTGAATCATGGTTGAGGCTTAGCCTACATGCACTGGGCAAAGACTGGCTGAGTAGAGCATTATCCGCCATCATTCAGAAAATTTGGCAGCATTTTCTGACAGAATTGTTAAGAAAGAAAAAAAGAGGAAGTTGGAGGGGGAAACAAAGAGGTCTTTGGTCATCCCAGAGAGGGGGAGGCAAGGATAAGATGAATACCATTACAAATGCAAAGGGCCAGGTGCCAAAAAATGGAAAATCCACACAGGATTTTGCATTAATTGAACTAATGAAAGGCCGCGGTAATGTTCTTGAAGTTTGTTTCAGTTCTTTAGACTCTTAATGAAAAATGCAGCCAACATAATCAGGATTTTGTTCACGTTATTTTAGCCAATTGCCCAGAAACACAAACACATACTGTAAAATATGCTTAACTATGAGCCACTACAATGTCAGTATACTGTAGAAATGGAGACTCAAGCAACTTTAGACTTGCAACGATATTCTGTATCATATCTTTAAAGACTACATTTTCATATCTTGGAAGTATGGAGAAAGGTGAAAGTGTGTTTCAGTTTTGTTTTCCTCATACAGCATATATGCTACTTTATACAGGAGGCATAAAGTTTTAACAGTTTTAGCTGGGGACTGTTAAATTGTTCTTAGTGTAAACAGCTACTATTAGGGCCAAGTCCTATCACACCACATACTGTAGTGTAATAAGCAAAACTCATTCCTTAGTTTTGGGCTCACTGCGGAATTCACCACCTTTGCTCATCATTGTTATAATTAACAAAGAAATTATAGTCTTCCCATACAAGAGCTGTGTCAAGTCATGTCAAGTCGGGGAGCATCCACTGGAACACCCACTACATGACGAAACCGGATTCCGGTTTGCAACCCCCCAGGCAGACACGCGGCCCAGTCCCACCCTCCGGAAATGACCCTCTATGTGCCGCGGCCAGATGTTACATGGGTGACCCCTTGGCCTGGTCCAGCCACTCAGATCCCCAACAATGAGGATCTTACGAGCTGGATCACCCTTGGGGAAACGCTCCACATGGCCGTAGTGCCGTAACTGACGCTCCCTCACAATGCAGGTAATGTGCCTTGTTCGGAACTCCATGAGCAACCGCTCATTCGACACAAAGTCAAACCAATGGTACCCAAGGATTTTCCAGAGAGACACAGTACCAAAGGAGTCCAGTCTTTGTCTCAGGTCACTGGATAGCATCCATGTCTCGCAACCATATAGCACGACAGGAAGCACCAGGACTCTAAAGACTTAGACCTTTGTCTTTCTGCATAGATATCAGGAGTGCTACAAAGAGCTGTGTGTGACGATTTTTTTTTCTAGGTAGGTGAGACTTTATTTCTAAACTCACCATTTCTCAGTACTTTGCTAGCCAAGTAAGGTGAGGCAATGATGGCAAAAATACCACAATGTAGAAGAAGCAGAAGAAAATTAAAAGAGAGAGAATGCACAAAATACAAGGACTAGCAATATCAACAACTAACATGTATAAAATGTAACATGTGGCAGCAAAAAACAAAAAGTAAGAAAATATTATCAATCACACCTGAGTGGTAGTTTGATAATGTAGCAATAACAAAATTTCTTTTAGTTTAGTTTAGGTAGGGAAATTTATTTTAACTCTGCAAATATTTCAAATATCTGGATAGGAATGTTTAATTATTATTTTTATATTGTGAAAGATGCCCCGGACACAGACAGACACTGAGACAGCCAGATGTCCAAACCACACACGTTTTATTCCTCAACACAATACCACAGTGCACAATTAGCCACAATGCTCACAGTCCTTTCGTTTCTTCTGCTGCCCACTCCACTCCACTCCACTCCACTCCACTCCACTCCACTCCTTGCAAGCTCCGTCCTCTTCCACCCGACTCCAGCTCCCCGAATGGAGTGAGGTGGCCGCTTTTATGGCACACCCGGATGTGCTCCTGGTGCTCCTTGATGATATTCCGGCAGCACTTCCTGGTGTGGTGGAAGTGCTGCCCTTGCACCCGGAGGTACTCCGGGCATATCTTGTTCCTGTTCCGGCAGCACTTCCTGGTGTGGCAGAAGTGCTGCAGTCCATGGCTCGGGAACCATCCATGCACCCCCAGGTGGCCCTGATGGAATCCAGGGGGGCTGCCCTCTTACGACCAGGGCAGTGTTTCACAACCTCGGTCCTGTGGCCCCCCATGTCACAGCAGGTTTTTGTTCCAACCAGCTTCTGTTTTTAATTGAATCCTGAGCTAATTAAGTGATGTGTTATTTACCAAGTGTATATATATATATATATATATATATATATATATATATATACAGTGGTGTGAAAAACTATTTGCCCCCTTCCTGATTTCTTATTCTTTTGCATGTTTGTCACACAAAATGTTTCTGATCATCAAACACATTTAACCATTAGTCAAATATAACACAAGTAAACACAAAATGCAGTTTTTAAATGATGGTTTTTATTATTTAGGGAGAAAAAAAATCCAAACCTACATGGCCCTGTGTGAAAAAGTAATTGCCCCCTTGTTAAAAAATAACCTAACTGTGGTGTATCACACCTGAGTTCAATTTCCGTAGCCACCCCCAGGCCTGATTACTGCCACACCTGTTTCAATCAAGAAATCACTTAAATAGGAGCTGCCTGACACAGAGAAGTAGACCAAAAGCACCTCAAAAGCTAGACATCATGCCAAGATCCAAAGAAATTCAGGAACAAATGAGAACAGAAGTAATTGAGATCTATCAGTCTGGTAAAGGTTATAAAGCCATTTCTAAAGCTTTGGGACTCCAGCGAACCACAGTGAGAGCCATTATCCACAAATGGCAAAAACATGGAACAGTGGTGAACCTTCCCAGGACCAAAATTACCCCAAGAGCGCAGAGACGACTCATCCGAGAGGTCACAAAAGACCCCAGGACAACGTCTAAAGAACTGCAGGCCTCACTTGCCTCAATTAAGGTCAGTGTTCACGACTCCACCATAAGAAAGAGACTGGGCAAAAACGGCCTGCATGGCAGATTTCCAAGACGCAAACCACTGTTAAGCAAAAAGAACATTAGGGCTCGTCTCAATTTTGCTAAGAAACATCTCAATGATTGCCAAGACTTTTGGGAAAATACCTTGTGGACTGATGAGTCAAAAGTTGAACTTTTTGGAAGGCAAATGTCCCGTTACATCTGGCGTAAAAGGAACACAGCATTTCAGAAAAAGAACATCATACCAACAGTAAAATATGGTGGTGGTAGTGTGATGGTCTGGGGTTGTTTTGCTGCTTCAGGACCTGGAAGGCTTGCTGTGATAGATGGAACCATGAATTCTACTGTCTACCAAAAAATCCTGAAGGAGAATGTCCGGCCATCTGTTCGTCAACTCAAGCTGAAGCGATCTTGGGTGCTGCAACAGGACAATGACCCAAAACACACCAGCAAATCCACCTCTGAATGGCTGAAGAAAAACAAAATGAAGACTTTGGAGTGGCCTGGTCAAAGTCCTGACCTGAATCCAATTGAGATGCTATGGCATGACCTTAAAAAGGCGGTTCATGCTAGAAAACCCTCAAATAAAGCTGAATTACAACAATTTTGCAAAGATGAGTGGGCCAAAATTCCTCCAGAGCACTGTAAAAGACTCATTGCAAGTTATCGCAAACGCTTGATTGCAGTTATTGCTGCTAAGGGTGGCCCAACCAGTTATTAGGTTCAGGGGGCAATTACTTTTTCACACAGGGCCATGTAGGTTTGGATTTTTTTTTCTCCCTAAATAATAAAAACCACCATTTACAAACTGCATTTTGTGTTTACTTGTGTTATATTTGACTAATGGTTAAATGTGTTTGATGATCAGAAACATTTTGTGTGACAAACATGCAAAAGAATAAGAAATCAGGAAGGGGGCAAATAGTTTTTCACACCACTGTATATATATATATATTAAAATGTACCAAGCAGTTATATGGGAATAATGTATTTTTTTCTTTTTAACAATATTTTCATCTTGATTTTCATTCTACTTTTCAAGGTGTTCTAATTGTTTAATTAATCCATTATTTACTAATTAGTGGGTCTGATGCTAAAGTACTTTCAGCCTTTGATTATTCAGTGTTGTTTGCCAGCGTGTCTGCTCTGCTCATTTTTAATTGTCATTAATAAGATACAACGAAGGGGAAAAACTGTACATAGAAATGGCAAAATAGAATGAAATCAAGAAAAGAGAATTAAGTATTTAAATCTATAGCAAAAACAGAAATATTTCTAAATGTCTTATAAATGTAAAAATCATGCTGCTGTGCTTTTCTGAATGTAGAATAAAAAAAAAAATAATACCAGCTAATTAAATGAGATCAGTGCTATCAGGTGTTGTCACTGATTAGGAATCTGGTTGGAACAAAAACCTGCAGTCACAGGGGGGCCACAGGACCGAGGTTGAGAAACACTGGTCCAGGGGAATATATTGCTCATCTCCCAGTCCTTCCTTGTTCCAGGCGTCCCGGTGGGGCAAGGTCCCCGGTCGTCTGCCACAATATCCATTTCCATATTACTAAACGAGAATGGTAAACCGGATATGGACGCAGAGCAAAACGGGAGAGACTACGAACCCTCAGAGTAGGAAACAAAGTAAAACGTCATAAAGAAGTTAAAGAACAGGGACAAACACATGCAGAGCAGGTTACAGAACAAAGCCCCCCTGCCCAGAGTAAAACGAGAAAGACTACAAACCGTCTGACATGCCGCAAGCAGGATAAAGCAAGGTCAGAAATAAAACACAGAGTAGGAAACAAAGTAAAACTTTATAAAGGGATTAAAGAACGGGGACGAACACATGGAGAGCGGGTTACAGATGATGAAAACTGGAATGCAACAGCTTCAAAAAAACCTAGGCACGAAACACATGCACACCGAGATACAGAATATAAAGGCAGAAACAGCGACAGTTAAACGTCCACACCACACAGCGGAGTCGGACCAGGAAAGTGCAGGCGCCTACATCGTGCGTCGGAAGGCGCGGTAAAGTACAAAAGGCAAAGGCGCCTACACAGCATGGTAAAAACCGACATAATACGGAAGGCGCAGGCGTCGCCGCCATATTGTGAGTGGCACTAATGCGTAGTGAAAGCGCAGGAGGAGACATAGTAAAACAAGAGGAGTCAACACCCCAACCCAGAGTGAAACAGGACACACTACGGAGTCCACAAAGGTTCATACATCAAACCCGAGATGGTACGGACACGCGTCTGAAACCGCGGAAGCAAAACTGTCTCGGCTCCAAAACCAAACAGCTCAACAACTAACACAGCTTCGACACCGAGCCCGCGTGGACAGATCTAATAAACGTGGACGCCTACAACGCGCGTCTCAAACTGCGTAGGCAAAGCAGGCACGGATTCAACACGACACAGCTCGAGTGACCGAGATACAAACACGCGCCTGCCTGGATATAATTAATGAACGCAGGTGCCTACAACGTGCGTCTGAAATGCCGCAGACAGGGCAGACACTACTCCAAAAAGAAAGAGACTAAACGAGATTCGAAGTAAAATGGGAAACACTACAGAGTCCGCAGTGCTCCACAATGCACCGCATAATAGTTCGGAAAGAGCTTCGTTGTAACAGTGGGGAGACCCAGAGTGACACAGGCGAACACTCCATATTAAACATACGTCATCCTCACACGTCCAAACTATACAGCATACGTGAATCACATTACAGTGATGCATTATTAACAGTACGATAAACATCACAGTATCGCAAACAAACGAAAATTATTAGTCGAAAAAGGGAAAATATATTCACCACAGACCAAGTGACATTGAAACAAAAGAGAATAACGGAGATCAGAAATGAAAGACAGAGTAGAAAGCAAAGTAATACGTCATAAACAGGTTAAACGAGAGGGTCAAACACATGGACAGCAGGTTACAGATAATGAAGACCGGAATTCAACAGCTTCAAAAACAAAAGCTCGACTGACCGAGATACAAACTGAAACGGGAAACACTACAGGGTCCGCAGTAGTTCACAATGCACCGCATAATAGTACGGACGGAGCTCTGTATTAACAGTGGGGGGCCCCAGAGAGACACGGGCGAATGCTCCGTATTAAACGTGCGTCATCCTCACACGTGGCTGCCCAGCAGACGCGGGTTCAAAACGCCGGGGGTAGGCGAGCGAAGCGAGCAGGGGGCGGAGCCCCCTTGTGTTATTATATTCTGAAATTTTTGTAGCACATACAATAAGCAATTGATTGCACTATTTCACTTTTGTGGCAAATTGCTTTAATTATATTACAGCATGCCACCAACACATCTGGGTTTGGTTCCTGCACCATTGTTGCCACTAAACAAGGAAAATCAAACGTTACTTGCGCACTATGCACATTTACAGTGGGAAAGGCTCTACTTCCCTGCAACTTTACACATTAAAACTATGCCAACTCCAACACTAAACAATTTACATTAAAACTAGGAAAGCATTAATTTCTATATTTATTTAACTGTTTTCTCTGGAGATGGGGGATGACGAGTCAATGCAAGGCAGAAATGAGCTCTGGATGAAATGCCCTCACATGCACTTAACTAAGATTGTTTTTGATCAGTTCCCAGAGTGAAAAAAAAAATATTGAATCTTCACACACCTACAAATCATGAGTCTGTGGGCCTGTGGGTGTATATCTGGGAATATCTCATATGGTCAGTCTGCTAGTTGCTCCCAATCTGGTGCAGGACAAAAAATTGTGGCAGCCAAAGCACAAGACAGCATACTCTCATCCTTCAACAGACTCAATTCACTTGAAAACTATTACAAGTGAAATGCAATTCTGGATTAAATTTATCATACTGCATGGGGAATCACTTTGGAGAAACTGACAAGTCTTTTTACAAATAAATACTCTTTTTTCATATAAAACTGATTTGCTGCCACTTCCTCTATAGCCTCTAATGCTGCCACCTATCATATTTTACATGTGTCTCCTCTTTTCATTTTTTAAAATTTGTAAGAAGCAAGGTTTGGCAATTAAAAACGGTTTCAATATGAAAACAACAGTCACGGTGGTGCTCCATGGACAGTTACTTCATTCTGAAGCAGATAAACAAGCACATCATGTGAGAGACTGGTCATGAACACCTCGAGTATATAGATAGACGTAAAATGAGAGAAATTCAAAATATTAACTTTAAAAACACTAACACTAAGCATTTTTACCCCATTGGGCAAAAACCATACTGATTAAATAATCTCACTTCTACTTCCATTCATTTTGTCTCTCACCGATGCTCAAATTATTCTAGGGATGGTCTGGTAGTTAACCCTAAGGGGATTTGGTTGTTTCTGGTTATAGTGCCAGCAAAGATTTGACTGTTAGGTTGTACCTCTAAAATCCTTCTTGTTTAACTTTTTTTGTGATTCTCAGAATTATTTTCTGGAACGGGGCAGACACATTCCTATCACTACACAAGGCTTTCTGTCCCCTGTGGATCCTGCTTACTTACAATGGCACCATTAGATTTTCTTCCTTCATTAGATGGCCCCTGTCAAACTCCTGCCTTCTTCTGGGTACTTTCAATGCCACAGAGATCCCTTGCCAGCTTTTCAAAATGGATAGATGATCCACTGTGGCAACCCCTAACAGAAGTAGCCAAATGATGAAGAAGGAGAAGAAGCAAATTATAATCACTGCAAACACATTTTGTACCACTTCTTAATGACTGCTAGGCAGCTTCATCATTCAATTGCAGATTTGACTAACAAATCTGAAGCCTGCAGCAGATGTTTCAAGGAGAAACTACACCATAGTATCACTATCCAAACCATAGTAACTGCTGTAAAAACTGTACACAAATGTAACTAAGTACCATACTAAACTGTATATAGTTATGGATCTTCATTTCTTGTTCCATGAAAAGCCTTTTTCTAGATTATTACTTTTTCTAGCTTATTTACTGGAAAATATAAAGAGATAAATGTGTATATGTCAGTCCAAAGACACACATAAATAACGTTTTTGTTCTGCATTGAATTTGTTTTTTTTATTATAGGGATGTCTAATTCTGATCCCAGATAGCCACATTGGCATAGGCTTTCAGTACAACCATTTCATTAATTTAATGCCAGTCCTTATTGTTAATTAAATTTCTTTCTCTCTGGAAAAGAAATTTAAAAAAAAAAAATGGAAGTATGGATGAATCACAAAAAATTGTTCCACTTTCTAAAGCAGTAAGACCACACTTAAAGTAGTTCATAAATTTCTAGCTATCTGCTATATTAAATACAAAAAAAACTTTTTCTACAAAGAGACACATAAAACTGTGCAAGAATGAGATACCCTAAAGCCAGTAAAGCATGAAAACAAAGCAATGAAACTCAAGGACAAAATAGTGTGAATCACACCCTGTACATAATTAAAAGCCTTGATAGTTCTACTACTACTTTCCAAGCAGGCTGACTATCTATATATATAATTCGTAGTTCCGACCATAAACGATGCCGACTGGCGATCCGGCGGCGTTATTCCCATGATCCGCCGGGCAACCAAAGTCTTTGGGTTCCGGGGGGAGTATGGTTGCAAAGCTGAAACTTAAAGGAATTGACGGAAGGGCACCACCAGGTGTGGAGCCTTTGGCTTAATTAGACTAAACACGTGAAACCTCACCCGGCCTGGACAAACAGAACAATGAAAAGTCAACGTGGCTCAGAGGTGCATGTGGACTGTAGCAGATGCGAAACCGACTGGTGGGGTGTTTAGAAAATGAATAGTCAACGTGACTCACAAGTCCATGTGGACTGTACACAGACAAAAGCAATTCAGGTGAGGAGTTGGGGGCAGGCACATGAGCAGGCAGTGCGTACTGAACGATGACTAAGAGATGACTGTTCACCCATCAATACATCGTCCTCACTGGGCGTCCTTCCCCTCACACCCCGTTCCGCCCTCCATGTGCGACTGCCGTCCAGCCCCGTCCCTCGGTCTGGGAGGAGGGGGCGCGGTGGCGGTCCTCCAGTTTCCAGTCATGGACAGTTGTATGTTGCTCTCTCCAGAGTTCCCTTACAGTCGTATCCTCAAACCCACCCCATAAGAAGAAGCATGTTTGTCGCGGATGTGAATCGCCGTATGCAGCGTGTAAAACAGTTCGTTTGTAGCTGATGTGAATCGCTGTATGCAGCGTGTAAAACCGTTTGCGAGGGGTATCCCATGGTCTTACAGTTGGTGGGCGGGTCTCTGTTAGTTGCTCTTGCGAGCAGGCACATGACCAGACAGTGTGTATGCTTTGAGAGCGAGGGTGGACACAACAGAACCATCTAAGAAGAATCATATTTGCCGCGGATGTGAATCGCTGTATGCAGTGTGTAAAACAGTTTGCGAGGGGTATCCCATGGTCTTAGCAGTGTCTACGCTTCAATGTGAATCGCTGTATTGTATGTTGCCCTCTCCAGAGTTCCATCTTTTCATTCACCTACAGTCGTATCCTCAAAACCAACCCCATTTGGACAACTGTGTCTTTCAGGAAGTGTTCACCCATCAATACATAATTATGTGGCGTATGCTACTGCACTGATTCTAAGAGCAGAACCAAATATTACTTGGTGCTCACTAGCAGTCTCAGTATACACTATGCACCTCTTATACACACAAGGCGAGGCCTCTTCTGCTTAAAACCAACACAGTGTAGAAACTCGCACTGGCCATCACTGAATTGTAGAAGATGTAAGGGATGTCACAACCCACACTGAAGGAAAGTGGTTTCTTAAGAAAAAAAGAGTCTGCTCTACCCTTTCTTGTGTAGTTCCTTTGTGTTACTAGACCAGTCCGGACTGTCATTAATATGGACCCCCAAGTACTTGTAGCAGGACAATACTTCCACATCCACTCTCTAAATACTAACTTTGGTGTAGTGGTAGTTAATAACCAATCCCCTGGTTTGCTGATATGAAGTTATAGAAAATTCCCTTTAAAAAAAGAAAAAAATTTCCCCTCTTGACTTGCTCTAATTTCCTTAATCACTACACCCCATTAGTGTGGAATTATCTATCTATCTATCTATCTATCTATCTATCTATCTATCTATCTATCTATCTATCTATCTATCTTAAAACTAGCCAATCCACAACCTTCTTGTGCCGCTTCAATAAAACTCATAATTTCAAAAGAATAGGCATATATCTATCTAAAAGCTGAAATATTACCAGTTCTATTACTATGTTTATATGACTCATTATTATGCCCAGCATGCCAGTATATTTCATTTCCTCTTTGTTCTACACAACCTTCCCCCTTCTGAGAAATAAGGCAGAGAATTTTCTGGTGTTTAAAGAAGCGAGAGAAACTGATGGCAAAGTTTAAGTTTTTTTTAAGGCTTCAGAAGTATAGTTCTATTGCAGAATATGAAGACACAAAAAATAAAAGCCGTGTTTAAAAATAAGGTGAGGTATAAAAAGAAGGCAATGCCATAGTTAAAAGCCTTGATAAAGATGAAAATCAGAAATAAATTCATAAATTTGTTACTAACAAAAAACGTTAGAGAAGAATGTCAGATGGGAAACAAAAAGCAGAAGTCCAAGCATAGGAGACAACACAAAAGACAAGACTCGGCAGTAAATTAAAGACTGAATGACTAAAAACTGAATTGCAGCCAAAAGCATGTTTACATCTGTGCCTCACATATAGTACCTCATGTGACTGCTCAATTAATTGACACTGCCAGGCAAGTCGGACAAAGAGACAGGCGAAGGGCAAGTCACACTTGAAAAGTTTTGCAAATGTCAGGTAGCTGAAGGCAAGGGAAATGGAAATAAGTGAATGCATATAAGCTTGATATCTACTTTGTAAGTATTCAATGTCTTTTCACCTCTCATACCAGTTGTGCTATCAAATATCAAACAATACTGTTATATAAATGACAGCGAGCTGCTTTTGAATAAATAAATAGGTGTGTAAGTTTTTACGAGAATTTTTAAAAAGTTGCTGCTTCTGTAAAATATCCAGACTTCCCTTTCATTTAAACAGTGACATTTTATTCTAAAATAACTTATAGAAACAAATAATTAGAAAATAAATATAGAAATAATTGAATGTGGGGAAATTATCTTGACTTCCAAAAAGTAAGCCATATGTGCATGTTCATACAGTACTAGTCCATAAAGCACATTTAACCAGGCATGCATCTCTAACCTGAACTAAATGGACTAAGCAAGAATGAATACAACATTATTAACCAAACCCATTACTAAACAGCCACTGGTGTACCCTACTTGCACTACAGGCCAAATGGAGGGTTTTAAACGCATCACTTTTATATATAATACCTGAAAAATAGGTTGGCAATGAAGTACTGAGACATATATTTACCGTTATTTATTATAAAGACATACTGAAACTAAAGTACAGCAGCAACTCTCTGTGACTGCTTGTTTTAATTCAATTGCTTAGCAGGTTCACAAACTTGACACCAGGCACTGGAATGAAAAAATGCAATACTCATAAGAATATTGTAGAATATACTGTACCTGATCAACCTCTTACAAAAAAAGTGCAGTATCTTCCACTACAATACTTCCACATCCAAAAAACAAACTAAGTGACATTTTCAGTCCAAATACAAATAAAATCGGTCCATGTATCTTCTAGACGTCATTTATCTAATACAAGGTCCCAGAGACCTAACGCCCTTTCCACTAGCACTGGTGCACATGAAAGGAACTCTCTATAGACTAAATGTGACATAATTTTACCAGTATGGTATTAGCATACGGGAAGGGTCACCGCCTGGATTGCAGCAACTACATACAGGGTGATAACACTACTCTTGATGACAGGTAAGGTCTTTGCTAGGGTCATCCTCAATAGAATCTGTGATCACTTGCTCACCTTCCATCAACAGGAGCAGTCTGGTTTTACGCCTAAGAAGTCTACCATCAACCGCATCCTGGCACTGAGAGTTCTCATGAAGCACAAACACGAATATTGGTAGAGTTTCATTGCAGCCTTTGTAGATTTTCATAAAGTGTTTGACTCAGTTGATCGAGCTGCCCTGTAGGACATCCTGAGACTTTGCAGGATCCCCTCAAGGTTGATGGATATCATGGTTGGCATGTACACTGGTACTGTGAGTGCTGTGCAAAGTGCACAGGCAGAACCTCTGTGTTTTCCCAGTTGATTCTGGAGTTCGTCAGGGGTGTGTTCTTGCTTCTATTCTGTGCAGTGCTTGTATGGACTGGGTGTTGGGCAAGGTCATGGGGTCCAGCAGCTGTGGGGCATCTGTTGGTAAAGAAAGATGCACTGATCTTGACTTTGCTGATGATGCTGTGATCTTCGCGGTGTCAATGGAAGCTCTGATAGGGGCTCTCAAGAGACTGAGCGAGGAGTCTAAGCATTTGAGCTTGCAAGTGTCCTGGATAAAAAACAAAATCCAGGCCTTTAATGACCTCTTAGGCATACCCATCAGCAGTGTGTTTGTTTGCAGAGAGAGTGTGGACCTTGTCGAGAGGTTTATTTACCTCGGCAGTGACATTCATGTCTCTGGGACTCTTCCTATAAAGTCAGTAGACGGATTGGGAGAGCATGGGGGGGTCATGAGGTCGCTGGAAAGGGTTGTGGGGCGCTCCTGATATCTATGCAAAAGGATGTAGGTCCAAGTCTTTAGAGTCCTGGTGCTTCCTGTCTTGTTATATGGTTGTGAGACATGGACACTCTCCACTGACCTGAGACAAAAACTGGACTCTATCGGTACTGTGTCTGTTCAATGAATCCTTGCGTACTGCTAGTTTGATATTGTGTCAAAGAAGCAGTTGCTCATGGAGTCCCAAATGTGTCACATTACCTGCATTGTTGAGGGAGCCTCAGTTATGGCACTACGGCAATGTGGCACGATTCCCAGAGGGTGATCCAGTTCACAGGATCCTCTTTGTTGAGGACCCCAGCAGCAGATCCAGGCTAAGGGGAAACCCACATAATAAAAGGCTGCACCAGATAGATGGTCATTTACAGGGGGTGGGACTGGACCACGTATCTGCCTGGGGGTTTGCCAACCAGGATCCCAAATTCTTTTGTCATCTGGTGGGTGCAGCAACACACTGTACCAGTATTCAGCCATTCAGGAAGCACAAATTAATAGGTACAGCAGAACCCTCATATCCATGGATTAGGATTTAGTTATCCATGGTTTACTGTGGATCAAAAATATTAAATTGAAAATTCCAGAAATAAACAATTTAAAGGTTTCAAACTGCATGCCATTCTGAGCAAATGTTTTCACCATTTTGGATACACAGCTCCACTTCTGTACTTCTAAATTCTGTTTGCAGTATGTGATGAAAAAGCAGCAGTGGCATGCCTCTGTGTCTGAAGCCATTTTTGCTGCAATGACGCATCGCTCGTGGTGGCCCTGGGCAGAGAAAGAATCGGTGGCCCCTTCACCCGCCATTAGCTAAGTTTCCATCCAGTTTTTTGCGACGTTTTGTTATCGACAAACAGAATATACATAAAAAAAATGTGCGAAATTTTCTGTCTCCAGCCTGTTTCCATCAAACTAGCTTTTTATCGATAAAATGGTGTGCGTGATGACGTCATCCCCCCCCAAAACGAACTGTCGCATAAGTTTTGTTGTATCGCGAAAAAAATCTGCCCTTGAGCCGTTTCCATACATAATTTTGTGTATGTCGCAAATTATCTACCTTTTGTTTTCCACGTTACACCCCCTCCACTAAACAAAGAAACAAAGAAATGGAGAGATTATTCAGACAGTTTTTTGAAATTTGCCAGCTTACTGTTATTTCAGTTTCACAAATAATTGGAATTGTACATAATATCCGAAGACGACAGCAGAATGAAGCAGTTGCTTGTCTGATAGCCCTACAGCTCGAAGAAAGTACCCCAGTGCGACGAAACCCATGGGTATGGGAGAGACGACGGAATAAGACCTTCTGGGAGGAGGTGGTGGAGAGACACTTCACAGAAAATCTCTGGCTGCAACATTTTATAATGACACGGCCGACGTTTGAGATGTTTTGTGGATTCATCAGTCCTGATGTTGCGCCCATCACAGGTTGCCACCGACCACCGGTTCCAACCCAAAAGCGGATTGCCATCGCCCTTTACAAGCTGGCTACCTGCGCCGAGTATAGAGTAGTTGGAGAAACTTTCAGGGTTAGTAAAACTACCGTCCATCGATGTGTATATGCTGTGTGCACCGCTATTAAAGAAAAATTAATGCGGCGTTATATCAGACTTCCGACTGTAGCGGAGGCCAATGAAATTGCATACCGCAATTCCTTGGTGCATCTTGTGCCACAGATTTACGGTGCGCTGGATGGCACGCATGTGCCTATTCTTCCCCCGACGGAAGGCTACCACGATTACATTAATCGCAAAGGGTGGCCATCTATTGTTCTCCAGGCCCTTGTTGATGACAGGTGCATGATACGAGACATTTGCGTTGGCACTCCTGGAAGTGCCCATGATGCAGCTGTGTTTGCAGCATCGGATCTGTACAGGTGAGCCTACCTTTCAACATCCCTTCTCAGTGCGATAACAACTGAATTAGTACTGTAACCTGCTTCACTTAAGGTTTTTAATTAAAACTGAAATTTGAATTAATACAAAATAACGACGTTTAATCAAAAAAAAACTCTCTTCATCAGACCATGCGAACCGCTCCGCCATTCTCGTTTTGATTGCACGTGATGAAAATTGTGACACATTTATTTGCGTTAAAGCCCTTTTTTCCGACAAAAAGTGTTTCCAATGTAGTTTTTGCGACATCTGAATTATCGATATGGAATTTATGCGCTAAAGTTAAACGGAAAAATATTATGTCGACATGTACAACATTTTATCGATAATTAGCATTTCCATCAGCTATATCGGTAAAAACATTTGAAGTGCTAAATATTTTTTTGCAAAAACTCCTTGGATGGAAACCTGGCAAATGTTAATATGGTATCTTATGCATGGCAGATGGCCACATCCGTTGCGGACACTGCATAGCCGCCTCGTGCTCATGACACGCTTCTATATGCGCGTGCCCGTAACTTGAAAACCAAGTTGCGGCCCATGATATTCTCATTATGGCAGAACGTTATAATATTACATACAGCTTACTGCTCCGACTCGAGCGACATTAGCAAATACAGCGTACTATTTAACAAGAAACACAATGTTTTTCGGCCACATCGCCGTCAGCTGTGGTTTGTTATTTTCTCTTTCTGTTTTATATTCAATATATATTGGCGTGGCGGCCCTGTGCAGGTGCACAGTTTGCACATGCCTAAGGCCACTCCTGCTGCCAGGCTGCTGCAGCCTAGCACTTCAGTTGCGACGTCGCAGCTCATTAAATTTGGACAGGGCTCGTGGCTATACTAGCAGATGACGTTTCTGGTACCGTAATGCCATGGGAAAACGCGCTTTTGTCAGAAGGCAGAAGTAAGAAAAGTCAATAAGTAACGCCGAAGATGCAGAATGATTCAATCACAAATGATAGTAATCATTTTGTACAAGTTTAGTGCTAACTAGGATCTGTCATGCAGGCCGCACAGATTTCTGTTGTGGGCCGCATGTGGCCCGGTGCCCGCGTGTTTGACATGCCTGTTGTAAAGTATCCAAACATTAATGCTTGCCTTATGGCATAAATAACTCTAAGTATACATTTGTGGTTTTGAATCTGGTATTATTTCTGACTTTCAATTCTGGTTAAGAGTTTCTGGTTTAAGTGAAAGATCTTTTGGCTTTTAGTGAAACTGTCCCTTGCTCATTAATCAATAGGTCTCTGCTAAATCTTTCTAAATACTTGCTAGACCATCTCTGTTGCTCAAAATGATACTCTCGACCATACTTCATACCCACATGTGTTTTGGAACTGGAAGGAGAACTTCAGTGGAAATGCAAACTACACACAGCCAGTGCAGGATTTGAGCACAAAAATGGAGTTGAGACAAACCAGTGCTACTCGCTATACCAACGTGCCACCTAGGTTTGTTTAAAGGAAAAAATTCCATTAAAAGAACCTTTTTTAATTATATTTTCCATGTAAACAAGAACAAAATTCACCAAGTATTCCTAAAATTCTTCAGCATAATGATATAGATAGATAGATAGATAGATAGATAGATAGATAGATAGATAGATAGATAGATAGATAGATAGATAGATAGATAGATAGATAGATAGATAGATAGATAGATAGATAACTTTATTAATCCCAAGGGGAAATTCACATTCTCCAGCAGCAGCATATTGATAAAAAAAACAAAAAAAAACAATATTAAATTAAAGAGTGATAAAAATGCAGGTATAACAGACAATAACTTTGTATAATGTTAACGTTTACCTCCCCAAGTGGAATTGAAGAGTCGAGGAACGATCTCCTCAGTCTGTCAGTGGAGCAGGACAGTGACAGCAGTCTGTCGCTGAAGCTGCTCTTCTGTCTGGAGATGATACTATTCAGTGGATGCAGTGGATTCTCCATGATTGACAGGAGCCTGTTCAGCGCCCGTCACTCTGCCACGGATGTCAAACTGTCCAGCTCCGTTCCTACAACAGAGCCAGCCTTCCTCACCAGTTTGTCCAGGCGTGAGGCATCCCTCTTCTTTATGTTGCCTCCCCAGCACACCACCGCGTAGAAGAGGGTGCTCGCCACAACCGTCTGATAGAATATCTGCAGCATCTTATTGCAGATGTTGAAAGAAGCCTGCCTTCTAAGGAAGTATAGTCGGCTCTGTATATATATATTTTGATATATACTGTATATATATATATATTATATATAACCAGTTCGTCAATATCAGGCTTGAAATCTTGTGCAGCTGCAACTTTTATGAGGGATGAATGGTGCTCAATGGTAAGTCTTGAGCGATGTGGGGTTTTGGTAGCTTTCATTAACAAAAACAATTGCTCATAAAGGTAAGTATATATATATGATTTGATTATATTTTGAGTGTTGCTTGTCTATATATATATATATATATAGACAAGCAACACTCAAAATAATAATTAAAGATTCTGTCCAAATAGACAGAAACAACTAACGACAGTCAGTACTTGCTCCACCTCCCCATGATGACTGAGTAAAAAGCATGGGGAAAAGTATTAAGAAAAAACAAGGAACTCCAGATACCTCAGGACATGCTCCGCTCTGTTTTTCAGGAGACGGCCAGAAGCAGTCCATTAAGGATACACTCCTGTAGGGAATATGAACACATCAAGACATAGCCCAACCTAGTAAGAACAATTACCATAAGGGAGACATCACTTCTTGTGACATTACCTCAGCCAAGTACAACAAAATGGCTAACCCAGTCAGAAGCAGTTCTTGCAGTCACAGAAGGAAGAACTCTACTACACCAGCCAAAGGTATCACGGAAGATACATTTTGGGGAATAGTGTCTTGTATGATGATAATGTTAGACGTGCAACCTATTACTATTTAGAAATTAGAAGCATGAAGCTTGTTGTTTGTCCACTGGATATGTAGATTTTAATGATATGTCTGCAAAGTAACTACTGTAGCTTATTACTTTTTTACTCCATGGTTTACGCCACAATATTGGCAAAAAAATGGATATGCCTCATCACACTACAGTTTGGTTCCTACCATGCACCAAGGGTTTATCGAATAGGATGTTTTTCCTTGCAATCTTGAATTAAATAATAGTTGAATTCAAATAATTGAATTAAATAATAGTTTTCCCTCTGTCTGGATATGTTTTCCTCCAGGTACTCTGATGATCTTAACACACCCCAAAGCTGTGAAGGTTAGATTAATAGGTGATTCTAAACCGTCATGTGTGAGTGTGAATGTGGGTGCTTTCATGAACAAGTGGTGTGATGGACTAACATCCAAGGCTATTTCCAGCTTTGTGGCCAGTGTTGCTGGGATGGGCTCCAGCTCACTGTGGCCCAGCACTGGACTGGGTATTATGTTATATTATGTAGTGAAAAAGAATAAAAGGTTGACAACATAGACTAGTTATTTATCAGTATAAAATGAATGGTAAATATCAGTAAAAATGAAATCCTAATAACAAACAAAAGTAATATATTGCTGAAATTGCACAGCATGCCTTTGTGTTTAATTTACAGCTAATATTACATTCAAGTCCGTTTTGCTGCTGCAACAACAGATAGCAAAAGGTTCAGTTACACCAACCTCTTAAATTTTTACTTTAAAATGAGTCTGATTGTGTGGAGAGATTATTGTGGCCTGGAGGGTGTGCCTGGTTTAATCCCCTTTGGAGTAAACAGGAAACAGGCACTTTTGTGACACCACAATCTCCACTTAATAAGATAGTGAAGCTTTAAAACAAGAAAACAAACCCACACATAGCAAGCTCTTTCTTGGGATATCCGCAACAGGGGTACATGAAGTTTCTAATATCTTAAATTATATAATATTATTGTGGGGTGCCCTCAACAGCAGACTACATAGTAATCTATACACTCCATGTTTTTTCCTCTTATTCTGTCTTACTAATGTGACCATCAGGACTTTCTACAGAAGTACTGACAGACCACTTTTATCTAATCAAATGAGATTCTAGGGTTGCTACTAAAGTCAGACATATGCTGTGTTCACGTGCTCTCAGACTATTCAGGGCACAAAGTTGTGACGTTTCATCTTCTCACTTCAGTGTGTTCATGTGAGCTTCCGGTTTGACTATTCAGAGAAACGCAAGGTCAATGTTGATCTGTTACTTGGTCCGCCACAAAACAAAAACAACTTAAGGTAAACATCATTTTTCATGAAAATGAAGAGCCAAAAAATTAATTGTATCACTCCATCCCAAGTGCAATCCGACCCAAAAATGGCATTTCTAGCTGATCAGGTTATGTGTTTTATTTTATACATTTAACCAAGATGAAAGGTCAATGTTACGTCATAGCTAAGACAATTTGGGAAATTTTGTTTTTGTCCAAATTGTCCGCCTTCACATTGCATTCACAAGGAATTTCAGACTTAGAAAGTCATTTTTACCATCTGTCTGAGAGCATTTGAATGCAGAATTAACTAAGGTTAAACACAGTTGGATAAGAGATCCATTAAAGACATGTAATGGTCAGTGTGATAAATTTGTAATCAGAACAAAACTAATATTTCAAACCGGAAAGAGTGTTTAAAAAGTTTTTCAGTCTTTCTTTTATATCTCTACAAAGTGTTTAAAAATCAAGTTTTTCACAGTCTTTCTTTTATACTGTACGCCTACAAAGTGCAAACACTGTTTAAATAGCACAACAATCTTTTATAACTTGGTCACTATGATGTCATCTGTCACATGCCTAGGAACCATGTAGCATTACATCAGGCAAATAAAAAAAATGGTGGTGCTCATGATAACTAGAAACACAAGTGATGATGTCTAAACACACAAATACACAAAATGGCAGTACCTAACCAAAAATAATGTTACAAAATGGCAACCAAATGACCTGTACAATGGTTGACCCCGACCTCCATACATCATGCAAAAAGACAATTTCTCCTTGGGGATTAATACAGTGTAGCAAATACCAAAAACCCAAAATTATCAAAATAATGGTAAAAATAATAAATTATAACAAACAAAAAACAACATTATTTGTAAGATTCTGACAAGTGCTTGGTCTTCTCCAAGCAAAAAAACAGACAGTAGTAACCCTATTGCATACAGCAGATGCTACCAATTTTGCCATCATTGTGGCTTTTTTAAAAGCAATTCACCATAGTTTGATTTGACAGTAATCTGCCCTAAATGCCAAGTACATTCTGCATGTGTCAATTTGCAGAGAAGAGTAAGAGAGAAATTTCCAATGTGTCATATTGTGAGATGCTAAAAGTCCATATACTGTTTCAACACACTCACTAAGTAATTATTACTCATTAAGCAACACAAAGCACCTCTTTTGAGGTATCAGATCACATTATGTTCATAATAAAAGGTACAAAATAAAATACAGTGGAACCTCGGGTCACAAACGTCTCGGACCACATACAAATCGGGTTACGACCAAAAAGTTTCGCAAACTTTTGCATCTGTTCACGACCACACACTCAGCTGACAAACAAGCCAGTTTCCCTTCCGGTTCGTAAGCGCCGATGATTTCCGCACGTGTTCAGTCTCTCCCTGTGCATTCCCTGTGCAGCGAGCGAGAGAGAGAGCGCGAGAGAGCACAGTGAGCGACTGAGCGAGAGAGAGAGAGACGGCTGGCTGTGTAAGGCCGAGAAGGCAGTTAAAGAATGCACCGGGCTTGTTTTTAAAGAGACTGATTCGAGCAGTGTTTAACCTTGTTGTATTTAATGAAGACTTTTTTCTATTGGATTTTAATCTCCACTTCACTTCTGTTTACAGCGATCGGTTCGTAGTGTGCATTGTTGCAATGTTACTTTTCCTGGTTGTTTATTAAATTACGGATTTTTCAAATGTTCATGTTTTCCCTGTGCTTAAAACTCAACGAGCAGTTCGTAAGGCTATAGCATGAATTCTTGCAATGTTACTTTTCTCTGTTCAAGGTTTTCTCAGTGTTATTCAATGTTTTTACATTTAGTTTACTATTACGTTGTGCATTCTATAGTATAATGAACTATTTTTGTGCTTAAAAATCTTTAAAAAAAATATATTTACATACAGTTCGTATGGCCCAGAACGGATTAATTGTATTTACATACAATCCTATGGGGGAAATTACTTCGGGTCATGACCAAATCGGGTTACAACCAGAGTTTTGGAACGAGTTACGGTCGTGACCCGAGGTTCCACTGTACATTGAAAGATACCATGGTAAATCAGAGCATCTTTAAAAGTTGAGAATATTTTTTACTTTGTTATCTGTATCATTCCCAAATGATGAGAAAAAAAGCAGCGCTTTTGTTGAGTTTTCAGATTTACCAATTTACTGAGAAGGTATTTGGAGAATAAAAAATATTTTAAAATAAAGAAAACCCTAAAGAACTGCTTGTCTAAATGTCTATAAGTGTGGGCAAGCAGAGAGTAGTCTGGCAGATCCTAAATTATATCAGCCTAATTTCTAATTTACTGTATGTATTATTATGTGTAGTAACAAACTGAAACATAATCATATGCCTTTGTCCTCTGATTGTAAGCAAAGACATTTTTGACTATTCAGTTTGCTCATCAATTGCTGAAAGAAGTAAACAGCCACAAAACAGTTCAATTGTTGTTTCACTAAACTACTGGAATATACTATACATAACACACTCCACCTACCGTGCTTCCCCAAAAATAAGACCTACTTCAAAAATAAGCCCTAGTCAAGATCATCAGATGAAAAGTAAAACACCTAAGGCCAGGTTTATACTACATGCGATGCGACGCGTGTGCCTGAAACATCCATTAAATTCTGAGGACACCTTGCCACAATATCTCTGAAAAGGATGTTTAATGATTATATCCATCAATTTGGGGATGCGCCTATTCCAAAAGCATTGGTGCAAGACAGAAACAAAATCCCTGGACGGGACATCAGCTCATTGCACAACACAAGCATACACACATACACTAACATCATTGTAGCTTCACCAAATCCCCAAACCTTCATGTCTTTGGATGGAATACTGAGCACACTGTGGAAACCCACCAGGAAAACATGCAAACTCCAGGCAGGGATCACAAAGGACGTGACTCCCTGCGAGACAGCAGTGCTACCGCTGTGCCATCGTGCCACCCCATATGTGTAACTATTAACAGTATTCATTATTTAAACAAAGTTAAAGATTTATCTATAAAATGTAACATACATACTTTAATGCATTTCATCATGAAAGTAATATCAAGTATACATCTAAGAATTCTAAATGTGCAGAGAGCTGGAATATCATAAATTTAATGCGTTCTGTGTGGCAATCCGCTGCTATCATGTCAGGAGGAAGCCCCAGCGATTAACAACTGGGTCGGTTTTAAGATGACGTTTACAACAGTCTACTTTAATGATAAAGTAAACTACAAAGTTAAAGTGGACATTTCGAGTTTAAAGTCAAAATTTCCACTTTAATCACAAAATAGACATTTTCATTATGTCCTTGTTTTTTTTTCTCTGTGGCTCAAATACGCCGCCGTACATTCTGATGGTATTGTGAAGGTGCAAAAAAAAAACAAAAAAAAAAGATGACACAGAAGATGGTATGTAATTACTTTAGGGAATATGCGACGCTTGAATATAAAAGCAACAAGAATACATTTGTATGTCAGCATTTTGCTTCACCACATCGAACCATTCATCAAATGTCGAAGTACGCACATCAATCCGGAGGATCCTAAAAGCGGTAGGAGTAGCAAGAAATTCAGGTTGGAATTCAGGGTTTGAATGTGGAGAGTTATGACGATATTCCAGAAGAAGATGACATGACTGTACATGAATAAATATAAGATATCCCCTGAAAATAAGCCCTAGTGCATCTTTTGGAGCAAAAATTAATATAAGACCCTGTCTTATTTTCGGGGAAACACGGTAGTACTTTTATCTTCTTTCTATTACTCTATGCTGGAAATTTTCCAGCTTACCATACTTTAGGAAAGCTTACTTGATAAAGACAATGCCATCATTAAGAAGATATGGCAACTGACAATGTAATATTGGAAACGGTGCTAAAAGTAAGGTTCAAGAAGTTTAAAAGTTCACATTAATACTATTTGGATGAATGTTGTGAGAGGGTGTCCACACGGCAAGGGAGATTCCTTAAACTCAAAACCCTTTACAAAAGACATACAGTATTAGCATACTGGCAGGTGCAGGACACAGTAGAACCTGCTACTAAGAATGGTGTTCTGGACATAGAACTTCCAAAGGTATTGAGACACTACTTGGTAAGCCACGTAGCAGTGCTAGGCAAGCATAGCCCCCAAACAACAGACAGACAGAAAGAGAGAATGCCTAGAGGCCAAACAAGCAGCCACCATATCTTCAACATCTGCAAGGACAGGCAGGAGGCCAGAACTTTCCCATCTATTTGTTATATGGCAGTACACTATTGACTGAGATAAGATGAGACTATATTGCTCTTTTAAAGTTCAAAGCTGTGAACACACTGTGGGGACCTAGGACTTGAAAAGTGAGCGAAAAGTGTGGGATGATAAACAGGACCTCTAGCTATAATATGGAAGAGCCACTAAGACAGCAGATTTTTTTTCTTTTCTTTTCTATCCTGTACTCTCTCTGTCCTGTTATATATGTGCTAAGTGTTTTTGAAATACACATACTAATTTCAATATTTTCAGAATCTTCTACATTATTCTGGGTGTGGAGAGATGCAAGGTGGGTGGTTTCCTATTTCCTGTTGTAATGTATACGAATATACTGCATCACAACATGCACAATAAGAACTGATAATTGTTCTCTTGAGTGGTTTGAAATCCATTGATTTTGGTTAAGACCAATCTCTCTCAACTTTTAATAAAGCAAAGCTGACTAAAGTGTACACAGTAAGATGACCTCTGTTATCTCAGTCTCTCAACCATGGAATTCCAATAATTTTGTCTTACATGGCTGTCTTTGAATTAATAAATTACTACACTGCACTAGGAAGATAAAACACAGAGAGACTGGCAGTTTGATACATTACATAACATGTACTTTTAACCTTTAGACACATGGCTATGACACAAAAACCCTCAGATTACCACAAAAGAAGCCATATCAAATGATTAACCTTTACTTTCTTGCTTTCATCCTCAAACACATCCATTCAAAGATATGTATATGACTAAGTGAAATGATGATGTTACTGCAAAACAACAAATTTCCTTATTTTAAGATGTCCAGTGAAACTTACCTGATAATATGTGCAGCACATGGGATAAGTAACAGCTTTAAAATGGTTTAACTTTTCTATATCCCCATGGATCTTCGTATCAAATGTACTGTACATCATCTTTAAAACTGTGGTGGGTTGGCACCCTGCCCAGGATTGATTCCTGCCTTGTGCCCTGTGTTGGCTGGGATTGGCTCCAGCAGACCCCCGTGACCCTGTGTTCGGATTCAGCGGGTTGGAAAATGGATGGATGGATGGATCATCTTTAAAAATCACTATTTCAAATATTTGTCCATTGTCCTGAGCATGGGATCACAAATGTCTCCTTCTTGGATGCATTTTAAGGGTACACTGAGGAAGGATTAGAGGTTATGCAATCTTCTAACACTTGTATTTTTCTGCTGTTAATCTAGAAAAGCCAAAATCAGAAAACCGTCCCTATCTTCACCTCAACAACTTAAATACCTAGTAAAACCACTGACAGCCATCATTTGCTAACCAGAGGGCACAAGAGGCGCTATTCTAGTTGAGGACTGTCATCGTACAAATTTTCCATCTTTACCTTGTGTTTATAAAACAGGGCTGCCCAGTTGATAACCCAACCCTTCATTCTTTATTGATGATATATTGCCAAGAAAATACGATAATATTCTACCTTATCAATTTTTTCCCTCCACGCCTAGTGACTATCCCATGCAGCACTGGGTGTGAGGCTGAGCCCAGTGTTAGAGTTAGCTTCAGTCAATCGTTGGACACATTCACACTATAAATTAATACTAAAATTACATTACCTGAACAAACTTGAAAAATTTTGAGAAATAAATTAACCTCCTTAGTATTAGACCCAACTGTCACTTGGGCTGTAAAAACAATGCTAAAAGTGATAGTCCCATGTGTCACTTGGGCAACCGTATAAACGCGTTTCGCACAAGACACAAAATTTATTCGGGCTGTGAAAGTGCCAGTGGCATTAGTGTCAATCATTACTTGGGCAACGGTACAGGAATATTTTCTGTAACCATCAGGCATGAGCATTACCCGGGCAACAGTGTAGACAGCCCTAGCCTCATAATGACATTTTGTAAGTAACGCTTTTCATTAGCAGTGATGATGAAGTGAACCTCTCTTCAGCTGGTGAAATTGGAACGGTCAGTGAAGCTGAAAGTGATTCTGGGAATCCAAAAGTGATGTTTGCATCACCAGCACATGTGCAGTATGCTGTTCATACTATTATTATTCATCATTATTATCTGTATCATTATTATACTTTCTAAACTTCTGACTTTGTACTTTTAGTGCTTTGCATGTCTTACAGTAGAAAAATTAGATTTAATAAATATGTCATTTTTCAAGCCAAAAAACGCAACAGTTTTTACATGTTTTTTTGAGAAAAAATGTGACGCTAAGGAGGTTAACCTACAAAACATGTCTCAGGATGTGAAAGGAAATACACAGAGAAAAGAAAAACATGCAAAGTCCCCTGTCCCTAAAGACATATAGGGATATACTGTATGTTAATGGAAATTTTAAATAAAACAGTCAGGAGCAGTCCAATTTGAAAATATGAAATATAATATGGTAAAGATAGATGGAGGCAAATTATATGATCAGAATCCAAAGCTCAGGGGAGAACCCCAAAGAAATACATAGAACAGTGAAGGTCACATAACTGCTGTCAACAAGTGGTGCTCACAGCACAATGGAAACAGTCATTTGTATCATCACGTGCTGTATAGTATACTGTGAAGTGCTCTTCATGTCTGGTAGACATCATCATGCATCATTAATGCAATTAATGAGTGGGATAATATAGTAAGCCTTCACAAAAGCATATGTCTTCAATAAATTTTATTCCTGGTGGCTTGATAGCATAATGCAGTTTTTGAAGTTTTTTTTTTTACTAAACATATGTTTCAGAAATAATGGAAACACCTAATCTGGCACCTCAATCATAACATAGTCAAACGATACTTAGACCACTTGATCATATCTGCATGATATATTTATTTGCAGCCACTACATTCTCAACATTCCAGATAACTTTATTTATAGAAACAAATAAATCATGAAAATGTATTCCTCAGATCACTTTCTCATTTGATGGGGATGAATTTTGCTTGATCAAACATAACAGGACAGGAGAAAGTGTAACATTTCTATGTTGCATAAAAAAAGTTAACTAAAATTAAGAAAATAAAACTGCTTAGCTTTCCATTAGCACTATAGAGTCTACTCAACTGGTGCTCTCATGTTACTGAACAGAATCCCTTTCCTGTATCATTAAAGGCATCAGGGTATGTCATTTACAGTCATGGTTTGTTTTTCTAATCCCTCCTATTCTAATTCAAGGCCAATGGGGTCTGCACTCAGTTATTTGAAAGTGTTCTTTCATGTGTTCAAATGTTTCATAACTTTCTTTGATAAATAATAATAGTAACAAATGTTTAAGGTATTTGTTCTCAATGAGTTGTCTAATATTACTTGGTAGCATTCACTATGAAAATTACACAATCACATAGGGCAAATACTTGTTTTACTGGCACATCCAGAGAAATTACCTTGCAGACATGGGCAAAATGTACAAACTCTATATAGCCCACTATATTATCTAGAAATATGCAGATCATATTGTTTTCTTTGAATCAGAGAAGTACAAAACTACTTTTGGTGAAATTACTGTACATTTGGGTCTCCAAACTGAAATTATAGGTAAATTGTCTTTGATATGAACAAAATTAAAATACAACAGACGGCATAAAACATCTCTATTGCTCTGTGAAATTTCCAAAAGCCAAGTAACTTTGTTTTGACAGACTTACAGTTTAAAAACATAGGAAAAATAATAAAAACAAAAAGGAAAGATGAAACAATATAGACTAACACATATAGTGAATGACACATTACTTAATTCTTTGAACAGTTTTTGTTCAAAATTCTTAAAATAAGGATCGAAAAAAAAAATGGCACTGAAATAGCTTTCCAGAACCATGAACAAATTATTTTGCCTAACTTCACCCAGAAGCAATGGTAATTACCTATGATGACACAAAGTAAAGTGTTTATGTAGTGATAAGGTAACAATATCTGGCAAAACTGTAAATTCTTATTATATTTTTCAATCCTGATATATATATGGTATATTAAAAAAAACATTTAATAATTAGATTAGGTTAACAATCACTCTGATGACAGCTGGAGAAATAAGTATCTGAGATGGTGCAGGTGCCTCTACACTTCCTGTTGCCTTTGGGAGCCTCTTGGACCCAATACTGTTGATAATGTAAATAAGGATAAGCCAAGCAAATGAGGACACACATATAGCAAGGGGTGGCTGCATAAGTGACATAGTGTTTTTATTAAAAGCCAACAAAAAACAGTGTTCAAATAAACAGTGCAGTGCTCCTTCCATAAATAAATAAATAATCCATAAATACTGTCTTGTGTCCATGTGGAGGTTAAAAAGCCATTGTATTAATAAATATATTTGACAAAGCAAATCAGAGAGACAGTTCCTTTAAAACAGCCATGACCCCCAAAGCTGCCTTCCCAATAGCTTATCCCATACAGGATCAGGCAACACAGGAGACGCCCAACTGACGGGTGCAGACAACCATTATATCTACACTCGGATCACCATTGCCAGGCACTCGGCAATCGTGGGGCGCCACACATCTCCCGCCACCTGTCCCTCAGCATCTGCAGGAGACACCACATGGTGGGTCGCTCCTAATCCCAGCCAATCACTCAATAGGAGCTCCACTTCCTCAGCCTCAGACTCCTGAAACCCTGAGGCTCACTCCTGACCATGTGTCTTCATTCACGGGCTCTCTTTCCTTTCTCTTTCAACCTCTGTTTGTTTATTCGTTCATTCCTTCCTTCCTTCCTCTTTTCATTCTTTCATTCTCACACCCAAGTGCAAGCTCCTATTAAATTGCCTTCCTAATTGGGCACAGGTACAATGAGCCGTTTCCTCCGTGCACCATTGAGGCACCTGACTGATCTACTAGCCTTTGCCCATGTATGCGGTGCAATCAGCCAGCACCTCAATTAACCACAGAGTGAAATGCACTCGTGCACATCTCCACCAGACTGGAGCCTGCACTTTTTTGGCGCACGATTATTTATTCAAAATTATCCTGATGCCACGGACCACCTATGACCGTATCATGTACCAAAACAACATCCAATTAATCAAACAAGAAATATCCCAGTATACAGTGGGTGTAAAATGTTTAGCCACACTGCAGATAAGTGAGAATTGTTAGTAAAGTGTAGCCTAGTAAAAATAAATACTGGGTTGCCATTAGTTGGTTTGTTAGGAGAAGCATAATGGGACACCATGGGCACAGGCAAGTGATAAAAAGCAATCCTGACATCTAGGCATGAAACTGGTATTGTCAAACAGACAAAATTGAGCTTCAAGCAGATAATATGATTCTATAGTGCATCTCTGTGATATATGAGAAGACTCTGTGGACATTTAATAATGCCTGACCCCCAAGTCACATGCTTCTAGCCCTAGGCTTGCTAAAGCAGACAGTATTTAGATAACTGATTTGTGTTTGAGATGTACAGTACTTGTCAGTTTTATTTCTGCTGACTTCTGTACATGAGAATCTGAATATCTGCCTGCTATATCTGTATGACACTGTATCACAGAAGTTTCCAATTAGATGTCATGTACTGCGTAACATATCTTCCTCTTGCAAAAGCCTGTGTAATACAAAGCAGGGGAGGGATGGATTTACAAAGGGATTTAACTAAACTAGCTGCAACATTCTGCAAATAGTTGGCAATATCTAAGCATTCAGATAAATCTGCTGTTCGCATACTGGCCCATTGTCTTAGTTTATGAATTCCTGCAAGTTTTCTATTAAAGGTTCCTTGTCTGAAGAAAAACATTGCTTTGTTTAAGCATCAAAAAAGAGATATGGCACTGCTTTAATTGGTGCTGCTAAATGTCCAGCCTAAATCTTCTCTTCTCAGTTATGCTAGATCACCATATTTTAAACTCTTCCTTCCTGTAATAAAAGCTGAAAAAAGACTGAAAGGACTATCTTCTAGCTATTTACTTTAAATGCCTCTCTTTTTAATTGTCATGGCCGTAAGCATTTGGCAACTAAATGTTTTTTATTTTTTCAGTTGGTATAAAAAACTCAAGAAAGTCACACCTCATCAGAGTTTTATTCTATTTTTATTTTCACTGTCTAGGGAGACTCCCATGAATTGAAATATGTGTTTTCCTTGTGTTAATTATACTCTTCATTTATACAAAAATATAATCAATTTAAACTCCCAGATGTGTACAACTGTGGATGATTTTTGGTGTATATTTTGAATACCTGAGTAAGTGCAAGAATTTTTTTAAAATGATATATGGATGAGTCCAGTGGCAGAGCAGACGATTTTATTAAAATAAACCATCCTTGTAGAGATGCCATTTGAAAAAAGCATTAGTAAAGATCAATTCTAATAGAAAATAAATTTTATTCAAAAGACACACACTCACTGACCAATTAAAAATTTCCCAATAAAAACAATACAAAGCATTAATCAAAGAAATATTACTACAAAGACATATTACTACAAATTTACACCCATTTTGTCTGAAGAATGTTAAGAGCAACACCTCACTTACCTGACCCTACTGTATACTGTCCTGACAGTCAGCTCTTTCCAAAATCAAGGTTTAATCTTGCTGTTAAATGTGAATGGCACAATAAAAGTTTCCAGGTGTGTTTTATGTGTATCTGAGGTTTTTTAATAAAGGAAGTTAGATTTCAATAAATGTACATTTTAGATGCGGTAAGGAAAGGAGTTCTTAACATGAACATAGTTTGATACAGTGGCATTATTAGTGAAAGTCTTACCATTGCTCTTAAGGCAGAATGTCCAAGAAACCCATAAAACTTACTAGAAACTCACTGGAAATATGGAAACTCTACAGTGTTAGTATTCAGGTAAGAAATTTGAACCCTGAGACAAAAGCAAAAGTCATTGTGTTACTGTGCTTCCTGTCTGTAAATAAATTAGGAAAAAAAAATATTGTAGGGCTTGAAGCTACACAGGACAACTTGGGAGAAGACTTCAGTCGCCATCTTTAACAAGTCAGTTCACAGATGTGATAGTGTAGTACAAATGAAGAGAATATAAATCATGTGTTAGGCCTCATATGAATTACTGTGTGCAGTTTTGGTCACAGCTTTACACGCATGGTATAACAAGGGAAAATCCACAGAACAGCAGCTACATTAACTCAACAACTGCAGGATACATGAATTATGAGGACAGATTGAAAGACACAATTTTTTCAAGAGGAATCATCAAGAGGAAACATGATAAAAGTATTTAAGATAATAAAAAATAAGCAAGTTGATGTGAGCAGTTATTTCAAAATTAGTAATTCAGCAAGAACTTGGATAGCACAGATTAAATATGTTTCACACACAAACCTGGTGATATATGGAATAAGTTCTCTAAATATTTAGTTGGAAGCAGCAGTATGATAGGCAGAATTAAAGTTTCCATTATGACTATAATAGCAGTATTATAGTGTTACATAAAGGGCATTGTCCCCTCATTTTAAAATGCTTTTTTTAAAAAACATTTTAAAAGAAAACAAAATGGCAATACTATCTATGCTCTTGTCAACATTCATATTTTGGCCGGTTTGGGGGGGGGGCGGTGTTTTGACTGAAGTAAGGAATCAGAAATAAAAATATACTGAACATTTAGCTGCCAAAACTAGCAAACACTGTATGTGTGCCATTAATTAAAGCATTTCAGCAAGTATCAGCAAAAAGACAAGCGATGCACAAATATATCAGGTGTTGTCTTCTTGTTTTTATTTTTTTTTTCCAAAAAATGCAGAGTGGGAGCAACTCTTTCAAATGGTAGAAGGTAAATTTTGTCAAGTGACCTAAACAGACTACTTCTGCAGGCAGGCAACTTTTAAGCCCAAAATATTTTCTTTATTGCAGGTTTAGGTGCAAACTGCTACACAATCATCTTTTTTTCAAAATATGCTGACATGACAATTATTTGAAAGAAAAACATAAGACATGGGTGGCACCATCCTGTGGTGGTTAGCATCGCAGCCTTGTATACTCCAGATTCCAGGGTTCTGGGCACTGCCAGTGCAGGGTAAGCAAATTCTTCATGTGTCAGTGTACTGTAGTTTTATTTGGAAGTTTGAAATGAAGCGAGACAGAAGATGCACAAGGTTTCTTTTTCCAATGCAACTGTAGCTGTAATAAATGCATTTATTTTAAAGTTAATATTCCACCTTTTCAACTAAAAAAACACAAACTCATCCAGAGTTTTAAAAAGTGGGTGAGGGGAAAACTACTTAATTACCTTTGGAAAAAAATCAGCAAACTACCTTAAATCATGCTATTCCCTTGCACTAGCTATCATGTGTTCAGACAAATCAATAATAATATTACCATTAACATGACTCACATCATAGTGCTGTGTATTGTGAGGGGGTTTAAAAAAGTGGTCACATGTTCACCAAAGCCAGATTAAGAAGAATCTCACTGACCTGAATTTCTGAAAGTACTAAAGAGGTGGGATATTATCGGCCTCTGTTTCTGCTATTTGTTTTTTTTATTTTAGTAATAAACCACAAATTCATCATACTTAAATTAACTGATGCCTATCAGTGCTAACTACAGTTTACCCAAATTTCTGGGTCGCTAATATATCTCTTACACTTATATAAACATCCTTTTTATCATTCCTATGTCCTTGGGAATGTGTCACTTCAGCATTAAAAATAAAATATGACTTCCTTTTATTCTCCAATTGTTCCTTCTGGGTAGAGCTTTTTCTTTATCAATTTATAACTATCAGAAGAAAGCATTTCAATGGGGAGTAGCTGAAAACTATTTTTGCTGCCTCTAGCTGAAATTCCACTCCTTTCTCTAACTTTCATATCTTTTTGTTAAAAGAGACTAAAGTATAAGGGCATCTGAATATTTAGAATATCTTTTAATTATAATATATTGTATCATTTAATACAGTAGGGTTCTTTAGTAATAAAGGATAAGAAAATAATTTTTGGAACTAGGGTAGGTGTACCTAAAAGTGGCCCCTCAGTGCAGACCGACAGTGTAACTTGTATATTCTGTGCCTACAAGAATCCATATTACTAACTGAGAATGGTAAACCAGATATGGACGCAGGGACCTGCCCGTGGACGCAGGAGACATAGTGCGCAGGCGCCACACAAAGCCCCCCTCCCCAGAGTGCAACGGGAGAGATTACGAACGTGCGCAGGCGCCACACAAAGCCCCCCCGCCCCAGAGCGAAACGGGAGAGACTACGAACCGTCTGACATGCCGCAAGCAGGATAAAGCGAGGTCAGAAATAAAAGACAGAGTAGGAAACAAAGTAAAACGTCATAAAGAGGTTAAAGAACGGGGCCAAACACATGGAGAGCAGGTTACAGATGATGAAAACTGGAATGCAACAGCTTCAAAAAACCTAGGCACGAAACACATGCACAGCGAGATACAGAATATAAAAGCAGAACAAACGACAGTTAAACGTCCACACCACACAGTGGAGGCAGACCCGGAAGGTGCAGGCGCCTACATCGCGCGTCGGAAGGCGCGGGAAAGTACCAAAGGCAAAGGCGCCTACACAGCATGGTAAAACCCGACATAATACGGAAGGCGCAGGCGTTGCCGCCATATTGTGAGTGGCACTACTGCGTAGTGAAGGCGCAGGCGTCACCGCCATATTGTGCGTGGCACAACTGCGGAGTGAACTTAGGAATAATGTACTGCTTGAGATTGTACAAAACACCGAACACGACCCACCGTCTGAAACTGCGGAGGCAAAGCAGGCACGGGTTCAAACCGAGCGAGGTCGACTGACGGATATACGCCTACAACACGCGTCTCAAACCGCAGAAGCAGGGCAAGCACGGATTCAAAACAACGCAAGCTCCTACAACGCGCGTCTGAAACTACGGCTGCCCAGCGGGCACGGGTTCAAAACGCCGGGTGTAGGCGAGCGAAGCGAGCAGGGGGCGAAGCCCCCTTGTTATCATCTAGCCTGTTAATCTTCATTCTAGCGCACCGTATCTCCTATCATTATACAGATAATGACACATCAATTATAATATTATTTTAAAATAATCAAGACTACACAAGGGTTCATCTCATGACTATGAAAAATATTTTGGTGCTCAATGGTTGAAGTAGGTTAGTTTATCATTTTTCCTAGTATTATTTCTAAACTCGTGGAAATTTTCTATATTTAATTCCATAATCTCTAAATATTGCTTGAAAATCAATTCCCACTGTCAAACACCTAAGCATTGTAAGTGTTCTGTGGGATTCACTGTGAAGGCACAGGAAAGGAGAGGAGGAGAAAAGGCCCAGTCATTAACAGAGTCTCAGAGTCCCATTTCAAAGTGGAAGACAAGGCTGGTGACTAGTTATGATGTAACTTTCTCGTAGATAGCCATGTCCTTTCCAGTTCATGAAAATGAATGGCTGGTGCCAACCAGAAGCATGCCATCTTTCATCTGACAACATCAAAGGAGGAAACAAAGCTAGTGAAATGGATAAAGCGCAGCAGTGTCCTTTGTATTCTATATTCTGATACCATCTTGCCTATAGGCAGTTTAACAGGCTCTCTAGCAGATGCTTTAAACATTTTTTTCCACTACTTTCTAATTCAAAATAGCAGAACATATAAAATATCCATCCAAATTCAGATCTACTGAATCCAGTCCCTAGAATTGGGGTGAACGGTGCCTATCACAGAAGAATCACGTACAATTCAGGAACCAACCCTGGACAAAAAGCCAGCTATACATATCCAACTTTTAGTTGATTTGCTATTAATATTTATTTTTTACATCATATTATAGAGTCATAGAAAAAGGAACTCAATAATTACCTACATACAATTTTCAAAATCTGTACATTGCTTTATGCACTTCTATTGTGATCTGCTGTGAATGATGACTCTAGACAAGTGGGCACAGATATTTTAATTCACAAAATTACAGTCACGTCACTTTTTTACATGTTAAAGACAAAGTCTGTACCACAGAGCTAAAGCAAAAACTACACAGGACACTTGATTTCTTTAGGCTAAACAACTGATGTAAAATATAGTTCAGGCAGTCAACCCTGTCCATTTCACAAAGCCTTCTTTACATTTTGGACCCTCTACAATTTTGTCAACTTCCTGCACTGTTCTGACATTCCAGTCACACCTTATAAAAAAGAATTCTGTGCTACGGTAATTACACTGTGAACAAAACTTTCCAATTCCTTGTAAATACAGGTAAAGATAAATATTTGTCTCACAGAGGTGTACCTACTTTAATACACTTTTAGTCCAACAATGGTACAGACAGTTAATTCTAAATGCCAATAGTGTATGTGAAAATTCTACCAAAGTGTCCAGCTATTTTCATGCCATCTGTATTTTTTTTATTTTAAATATTCTCTTGACCTTTCCAGGTGGTCCTTCAGAAAGGATCCTAAAGCCCTCTAATTATTCATCTGCTTTACAAAAAGATAAATATCTAACGTACTGCAGATTTACAACAGAAGCCATGTTTATATTACAGCATCAATTTCAATTTCCAAATTGGAATTGGTGCAAAAAACCTGATCTGATGTCTTTGATGTTGATATTACACTATCTAAAGGTGGCCTGATAGCTAACATGCACATTCAGCTTATGGGAATGCATTTTGACGTAGTAATGTAAGTAAAACATAAACTTGGATCCCACAGGTTTTGTTTACTACTTATGATCTTTAATGTTGTAGGTTTAAGAAGCAGAGATAATTGTCAAAGTATGGTGAGGAAAATTGGATACCATGTGGCTGTGGGTGATTGCATGGAAATCTAATCTGTGTCAGACATGTGAAAAAACTAAAATCAGGTCACACCAGAATGGTGGTGTAAACTCAACCTAATACCATGGCCTAATACCTAATGGCTGGCAGCCTTACCTCATGCATTTCAAAACAGGACATCCCCCTGAAGCTAGGCATGTTTGGGCCCGGCCAGTACTTGAATGGGAGACCAACCAGGAAAATCTTGGGTAGCTGCTGGAAGAGGTGTTAGAGAGGTCAACAGGGGGTGCTCAGTGTGTGGTCTGCCACTGAACATTGACGGCTCAACTGTGGAGGTTGGTCGTCAATAGCACCAAATTCCTGGGTGTCAACCTGGCAGAGAACCTCATCTGGTCCCACAACACCAGCTCTTTAGCCAAGAATGCCCAGCAGCGGCTCTACTTCCTGCGTAGGCTGAGGAAAGCCCATCTTCCACCAGCTACTCTAACAACATTCTACAGAGGAACTATAGAGAGCTTCCTGAGCAACTGCATTCCTGAGCAACTGCATCACTGTCTGGTTTGGAAATTACACGGTCACGGATCGCAAAGCCCTACAACAGATAGTGAAGACAGCTGAGAAGATCATCGGTGTCTCTCTTCCCTCCATCATGGACATTTACACCACATGCTGCATCTGCAAAGCCACCAGCATTGTGAATGATCCAACACACCCCTCACATTCACTGTTTACACTCCTACCATTGGGGAAAAGGTACCGAAGCATTTGGGCCCTCACCTTCAGAATGTGTAACAGTTTCTTCCCCCAAACAGTCAGACTCCTGAACACTCATGGACTGGACTGATATCTGACATATGTGTTCTGTTCTGCAGTGTTGCACATGGTTGCACATGTTTGCACATTTGACTCACATGCACCTTGTTATATACTGTATTATGTGTCTTTATGTTATGTGTCATGGATTCTTCTTTGTCCTGTATTTTATGCTGCACCATGGTCCTGGAGGAACATTGTTTCGTTTCACTGTATGCTGTACTAATGTATATGGATGAAATGACAATAAATACTCTTGACTTGACCCAGTGCAGTGATGGGGACACTGTGCTGTAAAAATGGTGTCATCCTTCGGATGAGACATAAAACTGAGGTTCTGACTCTCTGTGGTCATAAAAGATTCCTGGGTATCCTTTGTAAAAAGTAGGGGGTATCCTGATGTCCATGCTAAATTGCCTGGTCATTCCATACCCCTAATCATTCCATGTCTCTAATTGGCTATCTCTCTCTCACCACTTCACCATCTAACAGCTAATGTGCGGTGAGTGTACTGGCACAGATTGGCTGTCGTCATATCATCCAGATGAATGCTACACATTAGTGCTGGTTGAAGTGGCTCCCCACTTATTGAAGCGCTCTAATTAGCGAGAAAAGCCCTAAATAAATGTAAACAATTATTATTATCATTTATACAGCTATCTGTCCTATTTCAGAAATGTCCAATTCCAAGTCAGGTTCTCTGACAACCCACCTTTGGTAGCACTGGGGGGCACACACCACCATTTCCAGCGTTGTTGGAATAATAAAAACATAGATGCCACTTCCATATACAGCATGTCAACATAATATGTCAAAATACAACTTTAATAGGCTGTTTAAATATGAAACAATAGAACAATAAATACCTAATTGCAGAGTATACATGTACATGTGCATAAGTCTTATGAGTCAAGAAATGTTATTTTTTTATTGTAATTTACTACATTATTTAAAAAAATTTACAACCAGGACATATGGCATGAAAATTAATTTACCATTGCCAAAATACTAAAAACACAGTCAAAAATAACATTATCTAAAAGAAAAAAACATTTGTTAGATATGTAGAAGACTCATTTTGTGTGTAAGAGTTCCAAAATGTGCTTAATGAAGTACAAATTTTTATTTAGGTCAGGTACATGGTCACAAATACCGACGTTTGACATGACAATACTGCACAACTGTAACACCGGTCATGCTTTTTTCTGTAATTACTTGAAAATATCGCATGACATAAGTATGCTTAATTCCCTCCTCCTATTACATTAGACTGCTCACAAGATTTGCAAAATATTTAACTCCTAAGTCTACATGACAAAACATGGCAAACTTATTTTTACGTGGTCACAATCAATAAAAAAGTAAGTAATCTGGGACTTTGTCTTGATATTCTTAAAGACATTTTAATATGAAATTCTAAACTAGATTCTACCTTGATAATGAAAATATGCTGAGAGGCCACTTTATTGGAAACAACAGTAACACTTTATTTTAGTTCTGTATAACTGCATCTATGACTCATTTACTCTTATGTAACAAGACCTTAACAACGGCTCCATTTGATGCTATTAACACTAACAAAGCACCAGTAAAGTGGTTATTCATCTACTTCAATTCAGAATGGTCATAAATGGCTCACGTGAGACATATTTCTCTTCATATTGGATTCTTTAGGATAAGACCTGCAATTCCTTCAAACTCACAAATAATTTTACTAGCGTATAAAGACTCTTAATATGCCACACTGCACAGAAATGAATAACCACTTTACTGATACTTTATATTATGTAATTAAGACCAAAAGAAGCCTTTGTTAAGGTTTTGTTACATAAGAGTAAATATGTAATGAGACACATTTTTGAACTATTTAAAGTGTTAATGAAACAACTAAACTACAGACTAGAAAGTTGACTGTTTGCCTTCAGATTAGCCAAACTTCCTCAGCACACAAAGTCACCAAATGATTGAAAGTGTAGCACAAAGATCAGTATCTTGTTAGCTACACTGTGTCCCATATTTCTTACAAATTATCGGGTGGTGAATCTCAGTTCCCTATATTTTGTTCCATTTTATCAAGATTATCATTAAACTGATTTAAAAATACAGCTAAGACATTACTAATGTTACTAAAGGCTACTCCTGCTTGAAATGACTGTTACTCACATATGGTTGCAAAGCCCCAATTTCAGCAGCAATTCCTTCAGTGTCCTAATAGCAAACTCTATTCATATATACTTAATTATTGTTGTGTTCATGCTAATTGGTTATTAGAGAAGCCTTTCTAACTGTATCAGCACTGCTGGAACCTGTTATCCTGTTTAATTGTGTTACAAGGTACTGATATTGCAACAAAAATGACCAAAATGAATCAGCTTTCTCAAGAGTCATGAAAGTCTATTAGTTTTTTGCAGAAAGAAGGTTACTCCATGTGACAGATTGGCAATAAACTGAAGATTTCATACTGTGACGCATGAGTTGCTGCCTTGCACCCAAAAGACAAGACTGAGTCTAAGGACTCCAGGAAAACCAGCTTTATTCAACTTGAAACAGGAACAGCAAGGTTATTAGTGTAGTGGGAGCTACCACTCTACTCCACACAGACACAGCAAACAGGCAGGGCCAGGGCCAGGTCAGTGCCCAAGTTATAATGTTTCCTGCATCATCCATAGGGCAACAGACACATTGAGCACAAAGGTGGTGAGCTTGCAGTTGCCTCTGTTTTCACTGTGAACCTGCAGTTGCCTCAGAAACAAACAAGCAGCCCTCAACAGCCCTCAACAGAAGCGTCAAATCGTGTTTCAGCGTGTCAACCCATTGGGGAGGGTCTCAAAAGGGTTAAAAACTCTCACAATACAAAGGTGTCTATTGCTGTCATGAGAGAAAAGGGCAAATTGGAACTATCCAGGACAGAAGAAGGGTAATGCCCATATTTTTCCAGAGCAAAACCTACACTCTTAATGTTGAAAAATACACCAGTATAAAAAGTGTAAACAAAGAAGAGGTGGCAGCAGGATGCACTATTAGAAGAAGGCCAGATGGCAGAGGCAGTGAGATGCCCTGGACAATGTTCTGCTGGGAATCCTTGGGTCCTGGCATTAATATGGATGTTACTTTGACATGTAGCACCCACCTACAGATTGTTGCAGACCACGTACACCCCCTCATGGCAACGAAACTTCTAATTGAAAATGGTCTCTTTCAGCTGGATAATGCACCCTGACACCTGGAACAAATTATTCAGGAATGGTTTGAGGAACATGGCAAAGGGTTCAAGGTGTTAACCTCAAACAACCCCAAGATTTAGATATGATCAAGTACCTGTGGGATAGACTAGTAAAACAGGTTCTATCCATGGAGCCCCCACCTCCCAACTTACAGGACTTGAAAGATCTGCTACTAACATCTTGGTGCCAGATACCACAGGACACTTTCAGATGTCTTGTGGAGTACATGCATCTATGGGTCAGAGAAGCATTGGTTGCATGATAAGAACCTACACAATATTAGGCAGGTGGTTTTAGTGTGGGCTGATTGGTATATAGTATTAACAAGGAAGTCAGAAATGATTGTGAGAGGAATTACTTTTTAATACAGCATTCATCTATCTATCTATCTATCTATCTATCTATCTATCTATCTATCTATCTATCTATCTATCTATCCTATGATTGTAATGGATATGTTAACAGGAATATGCTAAACCATACACCCATTTTCTAACTGGATTATTCATTTCAAGCTCATGGGGAACAGCTGACTATCTTGGCTGCACTGGGCCCAAGGCAGGAATCAAATTGTGTGCTGTAATATTCAATGAACCCTAAAAGGAAAGATGAGAAATTGGCTATTTTAGCAACAAACATAATAATACAAAAAAGGGGACTTCACACAAACTAATTGCTGCTTCTGCGGACTGACTCCACATGTCCCCACTCCAACCTTCTATACGCCATATGCGCAACAGTATCACTGTGCAATAAAATCATCCATCACATTACATGTACAATGCTCACTCACATCCACACATACCTACTGTATATGGAGCCAATTCACACTCATCAGGTAAATCTAACCTGCATGTCTTTGGGATGGACGTGGGAGGAAAACCAGAGTATCCAGCCCAGACACCCAACAGGTACTGCCAACTATAGTTGTAGAAAGTAAAAATGGTGACAAAATGAGCTGCTCTGTATGTTCATTCCCAAATAAAATGTATTCAGTGTTTAAAAATTTCCACATTGTCAAAATATTTGTACGGAGCCCTGTAGGAGTCAAGCAAAAAAAAATCCATTCAAAAGAATTATTAACTCGTTCTAATTTTTTTCATGACTCATTTTGCAGTAGTACAGAGTCCCATTCTGAATTAATTAGTTCAAACAGATTATTATTATTTTTCCAACTTGCATTCAAGTTCTTATTACGGAGCCCTGTATGGTTTTCCTGGCATACAGTTCAGTAAACCATAAGTGAACTGTAAAGTGTGTGTTAAAATCAGTTTACCGAAAGATGAAGTAGTTGGAAGACCACCGCAGTTGAAATGGTTCTTTTGAGGAGAAGTTACAAGAATGGACTGATGGAATCTTCCCCGAGAATCTGATATTCCAGAGTCAGTGGTGAAAACATTAATAAAAGAAAAGTTAAGTTTAAAATCTAGTTGATAATGGCACTGAACAGTGTAGAACAAGTAAGCCCACGATTCGCTAGCGAATCGGAAATCCTAGAATGGCAATCAGTTTCTGTTCCGTCCGATATGTGGATGGATGACATATCATGGAGGGCGGGTGTGTCTGGGGAAATGTCATTTAATCCAATAAGCATATCTGTACTAAAGCGGTTTCGTTTTGTGGAGACGTGAGTCTGCTGCCTTCGCTGACACCGACTGCTTGAACAGGTTGTGCTGTTTGGGGGCCACCTACTGACTCTGGGAAGCCGCTGCGTCTGACTTTGGGGCGAGCGCCACAGCGCAATATGCCCCTCGGTGGGAAGTCGCTGCGTGAAGACTTATCATGGAGGGTATATGCGGTGGTGTGGGTGGTCGCGTCCAGGCGGCTGTACAACCTGGCGTGCATCTTTACCTCAGGTGTAGTTCACAGGTCGTAGACTCATTTCTGTGTTTTCTTTGGTTTGAGCCGTGACTCCTTTCGCAAGCGCGTTGTAGGCCCGCGCGTTGTCACAGTTGGTTTGAGCCGTGACTCCTTTCGCATGCGCGTTGTAGGTGTGCGCGTTGTCACAGCATGGACCTGTAGGGATTCCGTACATCCGGTGAGCCCTGTGCCCATCCGGTTTACAACCCCGTGACTCCTTTCGCAAGCGCGTTGTAGGTGCGCGCGTTGTCACAGTTGGTTTGAGCCGTGACTACTTTCGCAAGCGCGTCGTAGGCGCACGCGTTGTCACAGCATGGACCTTTGGGGATTCCGTACATCCGGTGAGCCCTGCACACTGTGCCCTGCGCCCATCCGGTTTACAACCTTCGGTTAGTAATATGGATAGACTGAAACTATTGGCTAGCTATACTCTTCCGGTTCCAGTTCACTAAACTGCATACTAGGAAAAATACATAGCTACTGAAATAAGAAAAAATAAAAAATAATCCATTCACATAAATTCATTAGAATGAGTTACTTATTCATTCAGATGAATTATGAACAGATTTTTTTTTTTGTGCCTGATATCTACGGGACTCTGAATATTTGTCTTGCTGGGCTTATAACATTTTGAAGCACGAGGCAAATGCAATGCAATGAGTAGTGCATTAGTGGAAGCGCATAATCAGAGAGAAAGCGACACACACAGCAGGGGGCTGCTAAAACACCAAAGGTAGCTGCTGAAAACAAATCAGCAAGTCTTACTTTTGTGTCATGGGTCAGGCTTTTGAAGTCAAACTAATGTTCATTAGTATAATAACTAAAATGTTACAAATGTACTGAAAACATACCACACATATTTGAATAATACAGGAGCAAATTAGTACAAAGACATAAGCAACAACAAAGTCTGATCAGTTAAATGAGTCACCTTGAAAATAAAATGTAAAGGCTGTTTTATATGAATTCTGAAATAGTAATCTTAAACTGAAGTTTAGTTTCACAGAGGGACAAATCTAAAATAATTTAACTTGCGCAACCTATGGATGTCTCCACAACACACTGATCCAAACATACGCTATACAGATAAAAGTACATGGACAACCCTCCAAATCACTGAGATCAGGTGGTCAGGTACATCCATTGTTAACAAGTACATAAAATCAGGCATGCAGACATGCAACCTCCATTGGCAAACACTGACAATAGAATGGGTCATACTGAATAGCTCAGTGACTTTAAACTTGGAACTATTATAGGATGCCACCTTTTCCAAAAGTCAGTATGTAATTTCTGCTCTATAAGATCTGCCCTGGGCAACTGTAATTGCTATTATTGTGAAATGGAAGTGCCTAGGAGCAACAACATCTAAGACACAAAGTGGTAGATCATGCAAATTCACAGAGTGGGGCTGAGTGATGAAGTGCATAGTGTGTAAAAGAAAAGCCCACCAATCCTCTGTTGCATCACACACAACAGAGTCCCAAACTGCCACTGGAAGCAACAGCAGAACAAGAGCAGTACATTGAGAGCTTCATGAAATGGGTTTAAATAACCCAGCAGCACACAAGCCTAGGATCATTATGCACAATGCCAAGCATAGGCGGAAGAGGTGTAAAACATGCTGGACTTTGGAGCAGTGAAAACATGTTCTTTGGAGTGATGAATCATGCTTCACTATCCAACAGTATGATGGATGAATCGAGTTTCAGCTGATACCAGGAGAACGTTACCTTCCAGACTCCGTAGTGCCTACAGTAGATCTTGGCAGAGGAGAGATAATGGTATGTGGCTGGCTTTCAGGGTTTGGGCTAGGTCTCTTGGTTCCAAGGAAGGGCACTGTTAATGCCACAGCATGCAAAGACATCAAGACAATTGTGTGCTGCCAATTTTGTGGCAACAATTTGGGGAATGTCCTTCTCTTTTCCAGAAAGATTGTGTGCCTATGTACAAAGCCAGGTCCATAAAGACAGGGTTTGATGAGTTTAATGTGGACAAACTAGAGTGGCCAACACAGAGCTCTGACCTCAAAGCTACTGAACACCTCTGTGGTGAATTGGAAATCTGATTGTGTTTTTGTGATAGACTTCAGGACTCTACAATCTTTTGGCCACACACTGTAAATCTCACAACAGCAAGTCTTGCAAACCTGGCTTGAAAATTGTGCTGTTACTAAATGAACCTTTAAGGGTTTGTGTAAAAGTGCCCTGAATTATCTTGGTAGTCAATAATTCATGTGGCAATGATATGTTTTTTGTGTCAATTTCAAGAAGCATTTACATTTCAATTACTAGACAAAAAAATGACAATGAATACATTAAGTAATGCACTTAAATCAGGTAGTCCTTGATGATCATATCATTCTTGATGTATCAGAATCTGAAATCCCTTCCCAGGCCTATACCCCCACAATTGCTGTTACATTCAATCAACTCTACCACAAACAAAATTCAAGCTCTGTGAACTTATGCATTCCAAATTGTACAATTAAAAACCATGAAACACATGAAAAGGGAGAAGTTGCACAACCATGTAATGATTAAAAAAAGGAAATGATGAGAGCAGACTCTGCATTTACCAGGAACCTTCTCATTACTAAACTTCAGGCGACAATATTTAAAGGCAGTTAGAAGATGATCAGGTCAGAATCTCTATAGTAAGTAATACTTAGAGGGCAAAATGTTCCATATGTTTTCAAGCATTACCCAGGCAAGAATACCTTGCATTGACCATTTGAACTGATTACTATGCCATAAAAAAATTAAATCAAGAAAAGGAAAAAATTATGCCTGGCCAACACATAATCATATCAAATCATTTTTACTACATGTGACTAGCTGGCATGGTTGCCTCTCTCATTATCAGTTTGGACTACTTCAGCTATACCAAACTGACGAATTACTCTGAAAGGTTGCAGAAAGGGGTGAGTGTCGATAAAGGGTAGTTATTTCATTCTGTAATGTACAGTTAGCTGTGGTGGGTTGGCACCCTGCCTGGGATTGGTTACTGCCTTGTGCCCTGTGTTGGCTGGGATTGACTCCAGCAGACCCCCGTGACCCTGTGTTCAGATTCAGCGGGTTGGAAAATGGATGGATAGATGGATGTACAGTTAGGTCTATAAATATTTGGACAGAGACAACGTTTTTCTAATTTTGGTTCTGTACATTACCACAATGAATTTTAAATGAAACAACTCCGATGCAGTTGAAGTGCAGACTTTCAGCTTTAATTCAGTGGGGTGAACAAAACGATTGCATAAAAATGTGAGGCAACTAAACATTTTTTTAACACAATCCCTTCATTTCAGGGGCTCAAAAGTAATTGGACAATTGACTCAAAGGCTATTTCATGGGCAGGTGTGGGCAAGTCCGTCGTTATGTCATTATCAATTAAGCAGATAAAAGGCCTGGAGTTGATTTGAAGTGTGGTGCTTACATGTGGAAGACTTTGCTGTGAACAGACAACATGCGGTCAAAGGAGCTCTCCATGCAGGTGAAAGAAGCCATCATTAAGCTGCAAAAACAGAAAAAACCCATCCGAGAAATTGCTACAATATTACGAGTGGCAAAATCTACAGTTTGGTACATCCTAAGAAAGAAAGCAAGCACTGGTGAACTCAGCAACGCAAAAAGACCTGGACGTCCACGGAAGACAACAGTGATGGATGATCGCAGAATCATTTCCATGGTAAAGAGAAACCCCTTCACAACAGCCAACCAAGTGAACAACACTCTCCAGGGGGTACGTGTATCGATTTCCAAGTCTACCATAAAGAGAAGACTGCATGAAAGTAAATACAGAGGGTGCACTGCAAGGTGCAAGCCACTCATAAGCCTCAAGAATAGAAAGGCTAGATTGGACTTTGCTAAAGAACATCTAAAAAAGCCAGCACAGTTCTAGAAAAACATTCTTTGGACAGATGAAACCAAGATCAACCTCTACCAGAATGATGGCAAGAAAAAAGTATGGAGAAGGCGTGGAACAGCTCATTATCCAAAGTATACCACATCATCTGTAAAACACGGTGGAGGCAGTGTGATGGCTTGGGCGTGCATGGCTGCCAGTGGCACTGGGACACTAGTGTTTATTGATGATGTGACACAGGACAGAAGCAGCCGAATGAATTCTGAGGTGTTCAGAGACACTGTCTGCTCAAATCCAGCTAAATGCAGTCAAACTGATTGGGCGACGTTTTCATGATACAGATGGACAATGACCCAAAACATACAGCCAAAGCAACCCAGGAGTTTATTAAAGCAAAGAAGTGGAAAATTCTTGAATGGCCAAGTCAGTCACCTGATATTAACCCAATTGAGCAGGCATTTCACTTGTTGAAGACTAAACTTCAGACAGAAAGGCCCACAAACAAACAGCAACTGAAAGCCGCTGCAGTAAAGGCCTGCCAGAGCATTAAAAAGGAGGAAATCCAGCATCTGGTTATGCCAGATGAAATGAAGGGATTGTGTTAAAAAAATGCTTTAGTTGCCTCACATTTTTATGCAATCGTTTTGTTTACCCCACTGAATTAAAGCTGAAAGTCTGCACTACAACTGCATCTGAGTTGTTTCATTTAAAATTCATTGTGGTAATGTACAGAACCAAAATTAGAAAAAAGTTGTCTGTCCAAATATTTATGGACCTAACTGTATTTGTGCAAACTATTAGCATTGACAGTTCTTTACTATTTAATGAAAAGTCCAATAAAGCTAAGGTACCAAAGGCAGATAGATAGACAGACAGACAGACAGACAGACAGACAGACAGACAATAATAATTCATTACATTTATATAGCGCTTTTCTCAGTACTCAAAGCACTATCCACACAGGGAGGAACCGGAAGGCAAACCCACAATCTTCCACAGTCTCCTTACTGCAAAGCAGCAGCATTACCACTGCGCCACCTGTGAGGATGATTGATAGATAGATAGATAGATAGATAGATAGATAGATAGATAGATAGATAGATAGATAGATAGATAGATAGATAGATAGATAGATAGATAGATACCATACATTAAATCATTTAGAAAAATAGTATTAATTTACATTTTTACAATGAATAGTGTTTACCAAGAACTCTGATTGATACTTTTCAAGTACCACTGCATGGAACGATTGATTGTCTTCATCGCAAGCGCAAGTCATACACTATTAGCACAAAAGATAGTCATACACACCATTAGGGTACCACAAAGGTGGTATCACCCTCGCCAGAGTGACCTGAGGTTCTGTATTTGATAAGCAATGCATGAACCACCTTTATTCGAGGACAAGAGGTCAGAGTGTTTCCTAGTATGAAATAAACTGCTGTACAGTGACCATAGATGAATACTGAACTAGGCTTTCTTTTGTACAGAGTTGTTAATGTCCTCCCTATGTATGAAAGGGTTTCCTAATATAACGTCACCCAGTCACATTAATTTGTCTTTGCAAATTATCTCTGGGTAACTGAGCTCTTGTTTAATGCTCTAAATATTCTATAATCCTCAGAGATTTCAGCAAAAATCGTTTAATACTGTTGTTGAACTTTTAGTAATATCTAGAAGAAGCATTAACAGTTTACACATTTTATAATCAGAGGAGCTGCAACTAATGAAGAGTCCCCAGCCTCACTTGCTTAACACTGTGCGTGGAGTAGAGCCAAACTTAATTATACCTATACTGTTAAAGATGTAATTAAATGATGACAATGCTGCATATTTCTGTGCTGAAATGTTTTAAGGCTGTACCCTTTGCTTTGACTAAAACACAAACTTGTTGAAGTATCCTTTGTTACTGCCTGTACTCTCTTTTCCATTTCAGGTTCTCAGGGAGCCACAGCTTAACTGACTGTAGCAGGCATAATGTCAGATTCACCCTGGATGTAATGAGCCAAATACTGAAAATAAAACTATTTAAAGCATTTGACAGAATCCTTACAACACTCTGAGAAACAGTTGACCAAAATGAAGCTGCGTTATAAATCTAAAACAAGTGTTGAAAATGAAACCATGTTTCAGGCCTTATTAGGCCCAGATCATTCATAATGTGTAAACATACAAAAGAATAAATTAAGAAATAGTTTGCCTAGGGTGGCATGGTGGCATAGTGGTAGTACTGCTACCTCGTGACAACATGCTTCAAGTCCTGACTATCCCTGCGATGTTGCTCCAGTTTCCTCCCATTGTCCAAAGACTTCCTGGTTAGGTGAACTGGTGATGCAAAATAAGCACCTGATGTTTTTTATGTGTGTGTTCACCCTGTAAAGGGTTGGCACCCTGTCCAGGGCTTGCTCCTGCCTTTTGCCAAATGCTTGCTGGGATATGCTCCAGCTTCCCCAATGTCAATGCTCTAGATAAGCAGGTTATGAAGATGGGTGAATATTTCTGGTTGTAGAGGTGTAGGCAAAAAGTTAAGATGGCACCAAAAGATGAGATGTAGTGGTTAAACAAAGCTAAGATCCATTGCCAGAGGTCAGTGCTATGTATCACCAAAGCCCAAACATTAAACTACTGTAAATCATAGTCAAAAGGTTGCAGAACAGAGTTCTAATCTTCTAATATATAAAGCAGAGTCTATGTATGTTTGTTTGTCCGCTAAGTCTATGTATGTTTGTTTGTCCGCTACACAAATCTGCACTGGGCGTCCGATTGCCACCAAACTGGGCATGGGGATGCTTTGTGACCAGGAGGAGGTCATGGAGTATTTTTGGTTGGGAAAAATTTCCTTGGTCAAGCGCAGAACACCTTTTGACCGACACAATGTTTGCAAAAAGTCCCCGTACTTATCATCGACAAGATGGCCGCACGTTGCAACAGACGTTAATGGCAGCGCCATCTAGCAGCACGTTTGGTCTCTGTGCATCCCTCTTTACCAATGTTTCTTTAAATTGCCAAGACATTGCAGAAGTGTCCAAGTATTAGAAATCCGACTACTTTCATCGCGTAAAGGGGAACTGCCGTATGGATGTAAAATGTGAACAACCCAGTGCGCGTGACTGGCTTTCCGTATTTGTGGTGCTATTTGCTCACTTTCCGACTCAAAGTAAGATTTCAGTCTTGGTCTTTCTGACTGACTGGTGCTATTTGTTTGCTTTCCGACGTATTGTAAATAACGTACATTCATCTCACTCTGGTGCTTATTCCGTACATAATACCATATGACACATTATAATTGTCCTGCTTTTCGCTAATATACCCATGCCACCAAAAAAAAGACATAGCATTAGAAAGTCCACTTCCGATGCCACAAAAAAGTCTATTTCAAGACCGTCTCAAACATTGCGCAAGATGTCAAGATGTTTTCATACCAAGAATTCCACCGATTCAGAATAATTTACCCTTTGATTTCAAACGTCTACAATTTCCTGTTCAAAAAAGTCTGTTTCAAGGCCATCTCAAACCTTGTGCAAGACATCAACATGTTTTTATACAAAGAATTCTGCTGATTCTGAATGATTTACCTTTTGATTTCGAAAGGCTACAATTTTCTATTCATTTGGATTTTGCTATGTGAAGTACTACGGCTGAAGTGCAATCACTCCAAGTTAAAGGCATCAATTTGGAAAATCCATGCTTTTCACACGGACAACTCTACGTAACATGTTCTACAGTGGGTAATCCTCACAATTTGTTCATTTTCAGAACCTCACAACAACACAAAAAATATACTGTATCCAAAGCCTCTAAAATGACCACTTATATTACCTATTACAATAAAGTGTTAATCAGAAAAATGTTGGTTCGATTTCTATGTTCTGTTTCTTTGATTTGGGAAATTCACCAGTTATAGATTCCCGGGCAACGCCCGGTACTCCTGCTAGTAATATAATAATAATAAAACATGAAAATGCACACTCTAAAGAGTAGAGATTTTATCCACAATTTCAAATAACCAATAAGTGCATGGCACTGACATTTATACCATTGTGATGGTGATATCACACGGGACTTCCAGTCACTGTTCACCAACACTGTAGCAATGGGGCTAACATGGCGGTGCCCATAAAAAACAAACATGGCATTGCTAAACATGTGAAATTCTTTTTACATCTTTACATAAATTTTCTAAATGAAAATAAATGACACAATTGAAATCAGCATACAGTAATCCCTCCTCCATCGCGGGGGTTGCGTTCCAGAGCCACCCGCAAAATAAGAAAATCCGCGAAGTAGAAACCATATGTTTATATGGTTATTTTTATATTGTCATGCTTGGGTCACAGATTTGCGCAGAAACACAGGAGGTTGTAGAGAGACAGGAACGTTATTCAAACACTGCAAACAAACATTTGTCTCTTTTTCAAAAGTTTAAACTGTGCTCAATGACAAGACAGAGATGACAGTTCAGTCTCACAATTAAAAGAATGCAAACATATCTTCCTCTTCAAAGGAGCAAAGAAATCAATAGGGCTGTTTGGCTTAAGTATGCGAAGCACCGCGGCACAAAGCTGTTGAAGGCGGCAGCTCACACCCCCTCCGTCAGGAGCAGAGAGAGAGAGAGAGAGACAGATAAAAAAATCAATACGTGCCCTTTGAGCTTTTAAGGATGCGAAGCACCGTGCAGCATACTTAAAAGCTGCACACAGAAGGTAGCAACGTGAAGATAATCTTTCAGCATTTTTAGAGGAGCGTCCGTATCGTCTAGGTGTGCAAACAGCCCCCCTGCTCACACCCCCTACGTCAGGATCACAGATAGTCAGCGCAAGAGAGAGAGAAAGAAAAGTAAGCTGGGTAGCTTCTCAGCCATCTGCCAATAGCGTCCCTTGTATGAAATCAATTGGGCAAACCAACTGAGGAAGCATGTACCAGAAATTAAAAGACCCATTGTCCTCAGAAACCCGCGAAGCAGCGAAAAATCCGCGATATATATTTAAATATGCTTACATATAAAATCCGCGATGGAGTGAAGCCGCGAAAGGCGAAGCGCGATATAGCGAGGGATCACTGTATTTCAAAACCTTCAAAGTGAAGAAAATAAACCAGAAAAAATAAGGTCAGGAAAAATGAAAAATAAATTTAGATCATAAAAATATTTAGAACTAGTCCACTTCTTTTAAAAACTGCTAACCCTATCCATAAATGCAAACATATTTTTTGACAAAGATAAGACTCTCGACTCTGCTCTGTTCCTCATCTTGACCTTCAGCTACTTCAGCGACCATAGTCTGCTGCTTTCCTGATTTTTCCAGCATATTTTTTCTACTTTGGCTCTGCCTTTTCAGACACTCGCTTGATGAGGCAAGCACACCAATTTGTCTGTACCTCTCACTCTAATTACACCCAATTTCTTAGGTTGCCTCCACAAAGTCACCGTAATCACATCAAGCAACTTCCTATACACATGGCACATCCAGACTTAAACTAGGCTGCCTCTATTGGTGTAAGTAAATGTTGTCCCCATTCTCCTAGATAAGCTTCTGGATTCAGTATAGAAATTAAGTTAACCATGTAATGCCTGAGTCATCAGACTGCAATGAATGATAACGTTCAGATAATGATCGACAACTGTAATTCTTTTATAAGTATGGTATTGCTCTCTCAATGCATTTCTTAGAAAGCCACCAAACACCAAACTACATTGCTCCAAATGGTAACACTTCCTAAAGTCTTCTGGGACTCTCCAAGGGGGTTTTGGGATACAATGTATTCCCTGTTTAGATTTTCTATCTAATGCAGAAATATGTTTAGATTGAGTGTGCCTTTAAAATGGACTAAATAAGTCATCTCTGTATACAATTACCAATGTCATTCTCTTTAGTGAATAATCTTTTTATTGAATGACAGTTGTTCTACTTTGTGCGAATATGAAATTGCTGTTTGCTACCCCAAACATTATTTATACAAAACTACTTCAGAACACATAAACAGATTGTATGTTCTTGTTACTTGCAACATTTTTATTGTAAGCATTTTTTCTAGGAATCCCCACATTACACAAACCGTCAACACGTCGCTTTCACAATAGTCTCACTACAATCACGGAACTTCACAGTTCATTTTTCTAGCTATGTCCACTTGAGATCCTAACACAGTATCTCTAGTTCCCCACTTCTCTCTCTCTCTCACTCACTCACACACACATATAATTAGCTTTCAATGGTCCACACCTAGCATACACACTTTACAAACTCTGTTTCTTCCTCTCTCACACACTCACAAAGACATGCCATCACTTCCAACTTTAACTTGTATCTATAACAAGTAGCTTCTAATGATTACACACATCAATGCTGTGAATAAAATCCCCACCCTTAAACACAAAAGATGGTCCACACTTTTTATACATACATAAGCATACAAAAGGGGCACCACTAGCAGTAAACATGGTTAACACCCTCTCATCATGAGAAGCCTAAAGAGGTCAATTTTCGCACACAAAACAAGACTCATCCATTTTCATACATATATAAAGAGTAACTGCACACATTGTGCAACACATTTATATCATGTACACTTCAGTGATTCAAATACAGTAGGAGTCGTCACTTCTCTCATTCACACTGCCATTCTCTGACACACACATACTTTTCACCTATGCCATATTTATCGTACGTAGCTCTTAGTGGTCCCTACATTTGACATGCATACATAATAACAGTGCTCTGTACTTTTTCCTCTCACACACATATATTTTCATCTCACCACATGACGCACCTATACTGTATATAGTAGTTAGTGTCTTGTAGTCTCTATTTTAACCACACACTCACAGTACCACTCAGCACATCTTTTGTAAGAATCTTCTATTTGACACACTCAGTACCTGTGGTGTGCACTTCTCTCTCACATACACAAAAATATGCTTACCACTTACAACAGATTTTTAGAACTTGGCATTTATTGGTCTCTACCTAAAGCATATAAGTGTTACTACTTGGCAGCACATTGTTGCAACTATGGTCCACTGGCCACCATTTTACACATGTACACACCACCAGCAGCAGTTTATTTCAATTGGTGCTTAGTGGTTACCGTTTTCCACACATTACAACTTGCAGCACATTTACTGTAACTGGTATCTAACGATCTCCACTTTACAAAACACACACCGCATCTCAGAACACATTTATAGTAACTTGTGTCTATGGCAATGACTTTTGATATAATTTAGATTACCACTGTTCTCCACTTCTCTGTCTTACATTTGCACTGCACCATCTTACCATTGGCAGCAAAGTTTCAGTACTCTGAGACTTGTGGTTACCGCTCTATATAAATATGGCACCACTTGCAGCATATTTATAGTAACTGGTTTCCAGCAAAAAATACTTTTGATACACAAGCACAGTAACAGTGATGTTCAAGCTCACTATATTATGTTACATGTAGTTTCATTTTACCAAATGCAACATATGTAATATGTACAATTACTTGTGGTTACCACTCAACACACACACTTTACCACTTACATTACTGTGACTTGTGGCCACCATTTCACACACAGACACACACAATACCACTTAAGAGTACACACTGGCTAAAGGAACATTTAAACTCCAAAACTAAATGCATGCAGACAACTGCAGACACAGTAACAGACAGTGGACATGCATCCTCTTAGTAACAGACAGTGGACATGCATCCTCTTCTGTTTACCGTGCTGAATTAATCTACACATGTGCATCGACATTCTCTTCAAACGTGTCCATGTTTTGTTGTCTGGTATACTGAGCAGTCGACAAGCACAGGCACACACAGGGCCACACAGACACAAACATCTGGGGGCACGCAGTCACAATCACACAACTCTAGGTGACAACGACTGCTGACATAAAAAGTAAATTGGGTGTTTATGATCACCACTTTACACACAGACACACATAGTGACACTTTAAGTACACAAAGATTTGTGGTGAAGACTTTACACACATAAACGGGACCGCTTAAAGTACACAGTGACATGGGTTTACCGCATTGCACACATAGTACCATTTAAAGTACACACTGGCTTGCAGTCAGTCAGCACTTTAGACACACACAAGCTACCACTGTCAGCACATGTGCAACATACGTGTAACATGTGGTCATGCCTTTACACACATACACACATAAAAACTAGCATTTTTACATACACAATAACACGTGGTCACTAATTTACACATATACATACACACATACAGAGTAAAAATTCAAGTACACAATGACTTATGCCTACCACTGCCAGCACATGTGCAGTAAACAATGACTTGTGGTCATGACTTTACAGACTCACATACACTCTCACACTCACACAATACAGTAACACTTCAAGTATATAATGAGTTGTGTCTACCACTCTACACACACAAAACAACACACACATTGTATCACTTACAACACCTCTTACAGCACCTACTTATTTGTGGTTACCATTTTACACACACAGTACCAACTAAAGCACACCGTAACTTGTGGTCACCAGTTTACACACACACACACATGCACAGTACTGCATCAAGTGCACGAAGTCCTCAACACCTTACACACACAAAATACCCACTGACTTGTGGTCAACACTTTTGCACACCTAGAGAATACCATAGCCAGCAAATGCACAGTACGCAATGTCTTGTAGTCACTCTTTCACCCACACACAGTACACCTAAGGTATACACTTTTCCATATTTCTCACCGTTTTTCCTTTTTCTGAACTTATTTACCATTTATTTAAAGAAAAAAGCCAAATTTCACCCTGGGGACAAATAAAGTTAAATCTATTTATCTGTAGTCACCACTGCACAAACTGACAAACAGAATTACTTAAAGTACTGTCACCACCTTAATGACACACAGTACCACTTGAAGTAAACACTGCCATGAGATGACCACACAAAGTACCATTAAAGTGATCACCACTTCAAACAATCATAGAACCACTCAACACGCTGATTGCCAACTACAAGTTGCGAGAATTTTCTGCTGTGTGTGCCAACTACCAGTTAACACAAACTTTAGAGGAAATCCATGTTTAGTTTTTGTGAGTTTTGCTCAATAACAACATGACATTGTGTTTAATTACTATATTAAAATAACACCCTCATTTTAACATTGACATCAGGAATAAAGTTATCTGTTGTCACCGTTGTATTCAACGATACTGTGACTTGTGGTCACCCCATACACACTACCACAAGTAGCATATGTCATTTCCAATAGCCACCACTTTTGACACACGTAACGGTGATCATGAAGTTCTTCTTTTTCACAGCCATGCCAGTTACTTCATAGGAAGTGCAGCATATTTAAAGCGTGCAGGCACTGGTGGCTACCACCTTACACAAACACTTCCCGCACATGTACAACATGTACAGTGACAGGCGGTCTCTGTTGTTTACAGTGTCACATACATAGACACACAATGAGTTGTGCTCACCAGTTTCACACTAAATGCGTACCTCTCACACACTTTCCGTTAGGAGCCTCTGATTAACCTCACTTGACACCCATTAAATGTAATAATAATGTCCTCGTGGTTTTTCTCACAGGGCCATCATGACGGTCCTAGTCCTCTCTTTCTTTCCACTCTTTCACACACCATGCTATATGAACACTATTTAAGCAGCTTTTCATGCTCCTCACGTCATACAGTCATGCAAAGTCACGTTAAGCGTCCGACATAAAACGACTGTTTTCAGAAATACATTGTGTGCACGAACTGGACACCACATCGAAGAATTAATAACTAAATAAACGAAAAATCGTTTTTATAAGATGTTAATCGACCGTGTAACGATTAATACGCAGAGAAGTCTGCGCTCATCCCGTCGCTCCTCACCAGTTGCCCTTACCTGTTGATCTTTTGAACGAACGCTCTTCGCTCGGCGGCCGGCAGCGTGGCCATCTGTCACGACTCCCTCCGCGGGACCACCTGTAGGTGTGGAAAAGTCCCCAGTGGCTGCAGAAGCGTGACCCTTCTGTTTTTTCTGGGTGGAAACTTCCGCAATTTCACCTTCAGACTGCAGAACGGAGGCGGGACCATGAGATCTCAGTCGGCTCTGACACGCGCTAGCAGTTCTTTTTTTTCCCAACAGTTGCGTTGCTCGGACTGCACGCTGCTTTATTTAATAGAAATATCACCGGAAATGCCGTGACGAAAACAAAAATAGAAAACTCCTGACACCTTCTAAGTGTGCACTGTCCCACAAACACCAAGTAAGTGAGTAGATCTTCTCGCTGTGCACGACTGCACCCAACCGAACTGTCGCTGAACTGTGGCGAAATGAACGCAAAAATGTGACTGCCCGCTGGGTACAAAGTGGGAGGTGATTACATTGCATTAGCAAATTTTCATTTCGAATTAAATTGGAAGAGCGGTGTAAGGTGCGCTTTACCATGACAGATACACCTAGAATAAATCGATTCTGTGCCTGTGAAACACATTATTGAGTGCTTTCAAAAACTTTTCATGAAGGTGGACAACGAGGTGGGAGAAAGATGGGTCAGCGTTTATAAAAAGTCTGTTCGGATCCAAACTGGAAAGCAGCCCCGACAGGCAGAGAGGAGTAAAGCGAAGAGAGACGCATACCGCTACGTGTACATGCATGCATATCCACAAAGGCACACGTGGAGTTTTGACAGCGACTAATGCAGATCTACACGCCCAGTGTGGAAGGCACTCAGAAAAATATTGGGGCATTAAATATTTGCGAATCGAGTAAAAATAATTGTAGCATCTCCTTTTGACATTTAAACTTCTTCAAGACTTTGCCCTCTTTACATTACTTTCTGTACTATGGAACGTAAACTACGTGCAAGCCGTTGGATCACGCATTCCTTTACTTGCCATTGTCATAATTTCTGTATACTGTATTCTGAATAGTAAACAGGCTCCAGCCGACCTACAACCCTGCCCTGGATAAGCGATTTACAAAACGGACGGATGTCTAAAATAAAATTTTGACTTGTCAAAATTATAATTTCAGTTATCTTAAATATATATTTTTTTAAAACCTGAAAACTGAGGAACTTTCCCATTGAATTGGATGGAACATTCAGTTGGTAATAACAGTAATAGTATTTGGGGTTGTGCATTACAGATAATAGCATCTGTGGTGTGATTACAACACTCACTTGTTTTCTGTACAACCTATGGTTTGATTACTACACTCAGTTGTTTTCTGAGTGTCAACTGCATGTTCTCATTGTACCTCAGTGTTCTTCCACAAGCCCAAAGTCACATGTTTGGTTTACTGGTGACTCTATGTTGGTCCGTTGTGGGAATGTGCATGAGTGGGACCTACCTTGATAATGTGGTTGTCAGGACAGCCCAAATATTGATATGTACACCATGTATAGTTTATAGGTACAGTATATGTATATTATGTATAGGTTATAAACAAAGTTGAAATTAAGCATATCTGTAATTGCATTTTGACTAGTATGTATAGGTTATAAACAAAGTTGAAATTAAGCATATCTGTAATTGCATTTTGACTAGTTAAAATTAGATTTGTGGATACCTTAAATTTTATTTTAAGTACTTAAAATTGCATTTTAGATATCCAACATTACACTATAGATATTTATAATTCAAATTGGTTATGTTGTTTTAAGTGAGACTGATGTTTCATTCAGGGATGGTCCCTGTCTTTTGCCCATTGTTAGCTGATAATTTTACTAGAAAATGTGATTTAAAAAAATGAAATGATTAAATAAAATGTAGTTTCCTAAAAATAAGACTCATAAAGTTCTTTCATATATTGTTAATTACTGTTTAAAAATGTGTACAATTTAATATATTTCCACATTTACTGACTAATAAAACCATCTGCTGCACACCACAAAGCATTCTTTAGAAACCACAAAGAGTTGTGTTGAAGATGAGCCACTGTATAATATAACACACACAGGCAGCTGATTAGGTGCTTCAAATGCAAAATAGAAAACAACTGAAGGAACTTTTATTATGGAATGAAAACAGATACCATACTTTTAGTGTGAAGTAAAAAGTGTGACATTCTGTGAATTCCAATTTTTAGTGGTCTGTTTTCCAGTTACTTGCTGGAGAGGTGTGATCTTTGCAATACCTGCCTTCAACATTGCTTCAAACATATCTAGGAAAAGCTCTTTTCAAGTCAGAATTCCTGTAGGTTTTCATAAGCAAAAATCTTTTTTTAGCACAACTTCTTTAAACAGTAAATACCACTGAACTGAAAGTGTATTCACCTCCTTAGAATTTTTCATATTTTGCTCGGACGTGTATTTAAAATGCAACTCAGTTTTCTGGAAATGTATTTATTTGTCTGTGTACAGTGGAAAATATTAACACAATATATAGTATACTTGTATGTTCTTAACTTTTTTACATATTATACTGTTTAGCATTTATTAAACTTTGGGAGTTTTAAACAGCTTGACCCACCTCCTTGCAGACAAAGCCATTCAGAAGTTTCACATTCTCTCATTAATCTTGATGATAACTCTAATTTCAAGGCATAATCAAATTTCCTCAAACCTATTAGAATTAATTTTAAATAAAAAATCAGAAAATTTCTCATTCTGTAAATATTGTCCCTGTAAATATATATTTGGTGCAGGTTTCTTAGTTTGAAATTTAAACCATACATTTTGCTTACAGTAAAACACAGTTCTGCTCATTTCACTCATTGTCCTTGAAGCTCAGACTGCCTGAGGCTGAATGAGGTCCATTTGGGGAAACACTGCTTACCAGTCACAGAGTCTTAGCAGAACTGAGATTCACCGCTGAGTATTGTGACAGTCTCAACTGTAGGTTCTGATTCACTGGCCTGCTAGAAGACAAATCCCATGTCCCTTGGGTATGTATGGCTGTAATTTCAGCCTAAGCAACCTGCACCAAATATATAGTTATGGGGACAATACTTACAAAATGAGACATTTTCTGATTTTTCTTAATTATAATTAATTCTGAAAGGTTTGAGGAAATTTGATGCCTTGAAATTAAGAGTTATCGTCAAGATTAATGAAAGAGAATGTGAAACTACTGAATGGCTTTGTTTGCAAGAATGTAGGTCAAGCTGTTTAAAACTCCCAAAGTTTAATAAATGCTAAACAGTATAATATGTAAAAAAAAAGTTAAGAACATCCAACTATACTATATATTGTATTAATATTTTCCACTGTACAGAGTACACAGACAAATAAATACATTTCCAGAAAACTGAGTTGCATTTTAAATACACGTCTGAGCAAAATATGAAAAATTATAGGAAGATGAATACACTTTCAGTTCAGTGGTAAAGTATTTACTGTGTAAATAAGTTATGCTGAAAAAGATTTTTGAAAACCTACAGAAATTCTGACTTGAAAAGAGCTTTTCCTATATATGCTTGAAGCAATATTGAAGGAAGGTAGTGCAAAGATCACACTTCTCCAGCAAGTACACAGTAGGGCTGATGTTCTCAGTGTGATGTGTAGCTGACATGTATTTGATATACTGTACATTATTCTGCATATGTATTAATTATTTGTAGAATGAGTCCCACATCAATCTGAAATTTTAGAACTGTAGCCATTTTATATGATGTGGCATCCTCAAACCAAGTTAATCTAATTGAGGGTTACTGAGGCCAAAACTAAACCTGGCAACATCAGGCACAAGAAATGCACCAACTCTGGGAAAGTGTCTGCCCACCACAGAGCCCATGCATACACACTACTACATTTTCCCCAGACTTAATTTTGTGTCATGCAATATTGCAAGCATTATGTTAAAGGCACAAGTAAAGCTCTGAGCATACAACACAACATATTGATTTAGATATTTCAAGGTTTATCTGCTACTTACTTTGTTTCTTTTTATGTTACTAGAAATCAAGGGGTCATGCTCACATAGGTTGCAGCTGCTACTTAGCAGCAGATTTTGTTTGACAGTCAGAAGTTGGTAGAGGTTTTATAGCACTTAGCACTGAGGCCATAAAATTAAAACACAAATATCTTCATCTGGAATTTCTTTCCTACAATTAGCCCAATTCAAGTTGTAACTTACCTTTTTGCCACTTGAGCTGGTGTTTTATTTTTTACTACACATTATGAAAGCTTATTGACACCATTTACTGAGGCATTAAGAGCTTATTCTGCAGTCTTCAAAAAATATGTAGTTAAGAGAATGCATAAAGTTGGCACTCTGTGATAAAATGGGCATCGAAATTTAAAGTTACCATTCAGAGATTCTTCTCATAACATGTTCAAAATGTACCTGGCTGACTGAGATTAAATGTCAAAATACGTTCCAAATTTGTAATATTATTTCTTTACCTGTAATTTTACAGTATATCTGTCACCAAAATGGAAAATACAAGTGAGGAAACAAAATTTAAAATCTATGAAAATGTATATTCCACAACCCTATAATTCTTAATTTTTATTATCACGTAACATTCATTAATTTTATCTCACCTAATTTATCACTAATATTCTTTAAAAGAAGCTGTCAGGGATTTTTCTCTTGGACCTCCCAAATGTTGCATACTTTTGACTCTTTCTATCCCGTAAGGTTGCCAGACATCAGTCACATGATGAAGGACTGCACAAAATAAAAAGAAAGCACATTATTCAGGAAGTGCTCAAATGTTGCATCTAAAGTGCCTTTGTAACACCTGTATGATACTGTGTTTCATACAGGTGAATTTAGATCTTGTGGAGTTCCATACTGATTAATGTTTTCTGGATTTTCATGTTGATCTTGGGCTTTTTTGAATGTTTTTGCCTGTATGATTCCTGCCTTTCTGTTTGTGTTTGGTCTTTTGCCTATTATTGGCCTTTACCTTCAAACCTGGCAAGTACACCTGACCCTTGTCTAATGAAGAGGTTGATACAGCAAATGGCTGAAAGGAGAATGGAATATATCCTGCACAGTAAATGGTATCATATGGTCTTCCACTGAAATCATACGGACCTTTAAGGGCAATTGTGTGCACACAAATACGAGGTTGCCAGTCAAATCTAGCTTTCTGCCTCTAATTCCAAGGCAGCATATCGCTTTCAATGGACAACAAGATGCTTCTGTTAAAGCAACCTTTGCAAAAGCAGTTGCCATGTCTGATAAAGCAGCTTCTGCAACAACAGTTGCAGCTTCTGCGTACTTAGTCCCAAAGCTCCAGTCTTCATGCAGTTCTGAAGCCCTCAAGAAAGTTTAACTTTGTTGAAAGTTATGATTGAAAGTAAAGTGGCAGAGCACCAGAAAATTCTGGATCTCAAGGATCTCCCTGTAAATGGACCCATTATGAGATGCTTAATCAGTGTGTTGTAAATTTCTTCTGTCTTTTTTTTTCCATTATTTTGTTACTTTTGTCAACTTTTTGTCATTCCTAACAAGTCACATTGCTGCAATACAATGCACGTAATGTGATCATATACCTGTTGTGAACCACTAGGGGGGAACTGCAGCACCCCAAACCCCACACACAACAGAACATACAGTACACAGTTCCAGATGCCAATAAAGAGATTTATTGCCACAAATGCCTTACCACACTCCACAAATTCAGCATATATAACTCTCCCCTTCTCCACTCTACCCAGGTGAGCTTCGTCCGATTACTCTACCAACTCTGACTCTCCAGATGAAGCAGAGCAGCTTCCTTTATACTAGTTCTGGGAGAGGTTCCAGTGCTATCACATTGAAACCAGGAAGGACTTCTGGGTCAGATGTAACTTCCCCATCATAGGAGGGTCTGCCTACAGCAGCCCCCCCAGCAGCACCCGAGGACCCCAGGAGGGCTGTCCACCAAAACTATAAATCCAATGCTGCATTCTGTTGTTCAAACAGGATGCACACTAGAGTAATGTCACCACTCAGTGTACCAGGGAAGCATGTGGTCTGAGAAGCAGTCTCCCCGTCCATCCGTTATAACTGTCTCTCGACCAGGAAAAGTAACACTAACCAACCTGGTTGGGATGCCTGTCAACCCACATTCTTCCGTTAAAAAGGTCTCCCAGCCAGGTAAAGAACCATCCATTCCAGCCAGGATGCCAAGCAACCCATGTTGGTTTTTTTCACTGTATATCTGTTATTCATATCATTTGTCTTATAAATCATTTCTGAACATTTTTGAATATGAATATTTTGTTTTACAAGCTTATGCTTATTTGGTTATAATGATGTCATCTTGCCACCATTTGTAGTTAGTTTGCATGAAAGTTTGCACAAGTTTTATGCTATTATACTTTTGCACTTGTATTGCAGGGTATTGAGGTCAGGGATTATGCTCCTTTTATTATTTGCTTTAATTTTGTAGTGATTCAGATGTTGTATTTTGTTCTGCAACATCTTGGATGGCATTTTAGGTTCTCAATCATTGCCATTTTGTCATCCTGTCATTAGGCCAGCTTCCCTGTGTATCTAGAGGCATGGCCTGGGAGGTTGTGACCTGTGCTTAGTTGATATGACAGGACAAAAGGACAGCTGGGCATCTGTTTCTTAATCAATCAGCAGATACCAAAATTCACAAAAAAAGCCTTGTGCTTTGGATACAATGCTTGCTGTTGGTAACGTTACACAGAGGTCACATGTTGTATTAAGTCATCTTGCCCCACCTATACAAGATAGCAACACAGTTTGCCTTACTTCCCAGTTTTCAGATATTAATAAACAAACCTCTTTGTTGTGGATTATTCTATCATGAAGCACAACAAGGGAAGCAGGCTTCAAAAAAATACACAAAAACCTGGACCTGCATTTATTTTCATGTCTGGGCCTACTGGATTGTCTGGATCCCAGGCAGCTTGGCCCCAAACTCAAATGTTCAGCTTCAATAATAATAATAATAATAATTCATTACATTTATATAGCGCTTTTCTCAATACTATGTCATCATAATCCAGATTTACCATTTGACATTGATGTGTCCGATATTGAAGTGAATGCAGTTTTGTCCCCAAACTTTTTGAATACTGGTAAATGCCGTCTTGTGCTGTGTTGTCTTCTCACTAAAACTGACCAATAAAGAACAAAATTAAGATGTGGGAGATAGGAAACTATCAGCAATTAAACTTAAATGAGTGAAGGCTATGGTTTGAAGATGCCCAACTACCTTTTACCATCTTCACTGATCATAAGAACCTGACTTAACTTAAGACAGGCAAGCATCTGAATGCATATCACTGGGCCATATAACTGCTAAACCGTGGGAAACGACTATCAATTCTTACACCCTACCACATCAGTCTGATTCTAAAAAGACTGATTCTGCACCAGATAAGCAAAACCAAGGAACTGGTTATTGATTTTCGGTGCACCAAAGAGCTCTGTGTGCAGTCATTACTCAAGGAGTGGATGTAGAGGTGGTCCACTCCTACAAGTACATGGGGTCCACATTAATGACAAGTTGGACTGGTCTCGAAACACAGAGTAACTAAATAAGAAAGGGTAGAGCAGGTTATTTTTCCTTACAAGACTGCTCAGGGCCGTCTTAACAGCATCATAGGACCCCAATTAAAGCAGTGCACTGGGGCCCCTGTTTTGATAGAAAAACAGAAACATACATAGGCATCAGAAACATCGTGGGCCCCTATGCTCTTTGGGCCTGCGGCCAGTGCCCGTTGTGCCCATACGTTAAGATGGCCATTTAGACCCCCTGGAGATAGTAGCAAAAGAGAATTAAAATAAAACTGAGTACCATTATGAAAAATGAACAATGCTGCACATCCTCTCTCTGACACACTAACGCTGAGTACTTTCAGCCAACAAATTATTCAGCAAAAGTTTTTCAAGAGACGCTACTGGGGCTCCTTTATACCAACAGCAATATGCCTGCATAATGCCTCAGTGTGACTGTGACAGAAGTTAGAAGTTTGCTTTTCGTTCTTTTTTAAGAATTTCTTCCTTTTCAGTTATTCTTCTATGTGTCCAAACCATAGTGTGTGTGTCTGTGTGTGTGTATATTTATCTATCTATTTATGTTGTTATTAGCTCATACCCAACGCTTCGCCAACTTTGCAATAATTTCACAAAAAAATTGTCACATTAAGTTTACAAAATAAAATGTATAACAAAAAAAAAATTATTTTCCTGATATTTTATTTAAACTGCGTGGGTTGGCACCCTGCCCGGGATTGTTTCCTGCCTTGTGCCCTGTGTTGGCTGGGATTGGCTCCAGCAGACCCCCGTGACCCTGTGTTCGGATTCAGCGGGTTGGAAAATGGATGGATGGATGGATATTTTATTTAAAATATTAAAAACATAATACATTTTTTTATCAAATTCATACTAAGAACTCACCCCTTCTCTGATTAGGTGGAGTGGTGGCTCTGAGGCTAGGGATCTGCACTGGCAATCAGAAGGTTGCTGGTTCGAGTCCTGTAAATGCCAATAGGGACTCTGCTCTGTTGGGCCCTTGAGCAAGGCCCTTAACCTACAATTGCTGAGTGCTTTGAGTATTGAGAAAAGCACTATATAAATGCAAAGAATTACTATTACTTCACAACAAAGTGCAGTCTCTGTTATCACTAATTTTAAATAGACAGTAGAAATCTGCTCATCAATGTGAGCTAGATAAAACGTTTTATTAAAACACATCTTTATTTATTAGCATCTGCTTTTATATCTCATATGAAGCATTCATGAGAAACATCTCTCATAATAACTCAACAATGGTAATATTAATATGCTATTTGTTACATCTTTATCTTTTTAAGTAAAATTTCTTTAAAATACTTATTTTTTAAAAACATTATTAAACAAACATTCACATAGTATATTTTTAATATTTGTAAATATATCAGGTCTTTTGATTGCAACTTTTACATAATGGCCCATTTATACTTTTTATTATGAAGATTGGTCTTTTTTTATTTAATTTTTCATATCTCAAATTTCAGCAATAATTGTTTATTAAAGTTGCTTTTTATATTTTCTCCAAAAAATGTTAATTACTATATTATGTCAGTCAGTCATTCATTTTCCAACCCACTATATCCTAACACGGGGGTCTGCTGGAGCCAATCCCAGCCAACACAGGGCGCAAGGCAAGAACAAACCCCAGGCAGGGCGACAACCCACCACAGGGCACACACACACACACACCAAGCACACACTAAGGACAATTTAGGAACGCCAATGCACCTAACCTGCATGTCTTTGGACCCTGGGAGGAAACCAGAGCACCCGGAGGAAACCCACGCAGTCACGGGGAGAACATGCAAACTCCATGCAGGGAGGACCCGGGAAGCGAACCCAGGTCTCCTAACTGCGAGGCTACTTTTGTTATGTATGATGATTAAATTTGTGAAAAAAAACATACTTTTCCCTTTCCCACCCCTGGGGCAGAATTTGGAAAAATCCTTCCTTAGTGGGTGCCTATGTCATAAAAGGAATGTATCCTCCAAATTTCATGTTTCTGGGACCAATGGTTGAGGCTGGGTGTTGATATGTCACCCAGTCAGTCACCTTACATTTTTACATATATAGATTTATTTAAGAGCTTCTATAAAAAGCCCAGTTTACCCATGGGGACAAATAAACATATCTATCTATCTATCTATCTATCTATCTATCTATCTATCTATCTATCTATCTATCTATCTATCTATCTATCTAACTATCACATTTTACCAGATGAATGATTTTTAGCTGATGTTCAAATAGATAAACTTGTGGATTTGATAAAATTAACTGTTGCCACACATGTGCGCATGGGAGACAGTTAAACTGCTCGAAAGATGGTAATCCCACGCTGGACCAGGGGGTGGTAGTGTGCACTAAGCCTTTCTCTTTCTCCTGCAGACCACCCAAGAGAAATTTTGCCTCGACCTGTCAACATTACTGGAGACATTATTTACTGGTAGTAAGTGAACCATGTATTACTGGTAGCCATGATTTTATTGCTGAATACCTTTGGTTGCTTGCCATCAATAGCAATATAGAGACCTAATGTCAAATCCTGTGCAATTTGCAGTTAGTCTTAAGCCATTTCAACCAAAACGTTTTGGTTATTTCAACCAATACCACCAATAAAATATGGATATTATGATAAAAATACAGTAATCTTAGTAGTTAATTTCCTTCCCTGCAACTCTTAAAAAAGAAACAAAAAGAATATATTTTTTGTTCATAAAACCATGTCACATATTTTGGCTTGTCTCATTTGGTTGCTGTTAGGGAAAACTGCTCATATGGGTTTTTGAGTGTTTCTGAGTTGCCATTCCGGTACTTTCTGTATCATTTATTTTCAGAATATTTACCATGGAGATGATGAGATCATATGACATTTAAACGTTTAACTTTAGTATTATATATAAGAAGTTCCTTTTGGATGATAAGATGTTTGCTAAAGAATTCTACATCTACAAAGGTACTGGTGTGTTGTGGATTATACTACTTATCTGTATGCTGGCTGATACAAACTAATGTATCTCTGAACTGTGTTATGCAAATTATCCTATCTTCATAAACTGAAGGTTCTCCTAAGTTTGTCAGACTGCATAGAGAATTCAGCTGTTAATATGCTGCATTCCTTGGGTCCAATACTATAATAAAGTACATCCATATTTGGATCACTGCAATGATCTTGGCTATTGTTTACTAGTATTTAAGAAGTGTTTCAGTGACAGTTACATATTGAGAGGAACTTAACCAGGATTTTCTGGATGACTGAGGCTGGCTGCCTTAAGCAAATGTCCTCTGTTGCGAAAAAGTCACTGCCAAACTTGTTGCCTTGTCAAAAACTCAGCGTTTTCCAGTTTTAGATTTTAAGTCTTATTTTAAGCAACACCGGGCTCAAAAAAATGAGAGAGAGAAAGAGTGAAAAAAGTAAGAGGTCTTGGGCATGGCCTGCATCGCCTTCTGCCCGAAGTTTGCTCATTTTCATTTTATTTATACGGATTTCCCGTGGACACTCTAGTTTTATCCTAAAATTCAGGCACACTCTGTTAAGATTGGTGACTCTGAATTGTCACAATGTGAATGTGTGGTTGTTATGCAAGTACTGTACTTGGCAATGAACCAGTGTCTATTGAAAACAAAAATAATGAATGTATCATATGTATAATTCTGTATGTTAATGCAATTGTCAGCTGAATAACTCTGGGTTTTATGGCATATTCATTTTGCATATTCAGAAATTGTAAGGAATGTAATAGGCCATTTAGTAAAATGTCAGGTTTTAATCTTTGAACTATAATACAGGTTCAACTTCAAATAGAAGATTGCTTGCCAATCTGGGAAATATCCAGTATTACCATATTGACAGGATTTATCACCTGGCACAGGTGTCCCAGGTGGCCGTTTAACTGCAGCAACACTTCACCTGCTATGTATTTACTGCTTTCTTGAACCAGCAACAAAAAAGACAGCATAGGCATGAAGTGCACACAGCTGAAATTACTGTCCTCACAAATAAGTTGAAAATGTACTCTGTTCAGGTGTTGAACAGATTTTAGTACTTGCAAGGGTACTGTATACAAGAAAGAGTAAAACTTAGAAAATAACTCTGCCATTCACAAGAAAAACTTTAATAACTGATTAATGCACTTAGATGTGAAAAATAATTTATAATAAACACATGGCTATGATTTGAGCTTAATAGTTTAATATACATACGGTATGTGCTCAACGTCTGTATTTATGCTAGTAGTAATTACGGCTTACATTCTGCAGGCCATTTTGTTTTTCTTGTGGAATGGATAACACAGCTATCATGAAGTACATACATACAGGAACGGAGATATTTACAGAATGCTAATGACCTATGAACAGGAGTGATCATTTTGTGCAGGAGCAAGTCAGACATGTGAACTAATAAGAACAATGCCAGAAATACAGTATATAGAGACAGGGACAGTTCTGATTTCTTCAATTTACAGTTTGATTCACAAAATAAAGGAGTTTCAATAGAAATCAAAAAATGTTATTGTGCTTCCTGATGATAAAGTAACAACATTTATAAAGGGTAAGTGTCCAAGTGTCTGTCTGTATGTCTCTCTGGTTGATATGTCTCTGTCATTTCAACAGATTAGATTAAATTAGATAGATACTTTATTAATCCCAAGGGGAAATTCACATACTCCAGCAGCAGCATACTGATACAAAAAAAATAATATTAAATTAAAGATTGATAATAATGCAGGTTAAAACAGACAATAACTTTGTATGATGTTAACGTTTACCCCCCCGGGTGGAATTGAAGAGTCGCATAGTTTGGGGGAGGAACGATCTCCTCAGTCTGTCAGTGGAGCAGGACATTGACAGCAGTCTGCATCACAAACATTTTTAGTAATAAAATGCATTGCATTTGTCATTCCAATAGATAATGCAACACAAACATTGGCACTACTTTTATGAATCCCATTCCAAATGGCATATAACAGAGATGTATGGATTTTGTGGTGCACTGCAAATGTTAACTGTGAGGTCTATATTGATTATTTAGACTTCAACCAGTTGTAGATGGGTAACACTGTGAGTCTAAAATAAATATAAGCTTTATTACAGGACTGAAGTAAAGACTGGATGGTGTCAGTATCTTACATTTTTCAGAACTAAGTGGGACACTATTTTTGATTTGATGAGAATTTGATAGTAATGTAAAACAGTCTAATTTTGCTGATAATTATTTGTCTACAACATATATACAGTATTTTTGCCCATGAAACATAAAAAAATCTCAAGATAAAAGGGATAAAACCAGGACTCAGGCTACAAAGCTCCTGACTTGCAGTCACACATGCTACCATATACTGTACTCTTGTTGCTGTAGACTGGCACTGAGATTGCACTTTCCAACTATTAAATGTAGAACAGCTCAATTTTTTCTGATATACTTCTCTGATTTGATTACACTTTGCAGTGAAGCTGGATTTTTCTGGCCTCAGAGCCTTGATATTGACCCATTAATGAGAACACAGGTTTCCATAGATTGTCCGCAAATTGCTAACCAGGTATGTAGCTTTATGTATAGATGCAGCTTCTTAAAAATGGTATTTTTTCCAATATAATTTTGTTAGGTAGCTCACTGAAAATCTGTAAAAGTGGCTAACTACTTAGTTTTGCTAGGAAATAGAAGCAAAATTGATATTACAGTCTGAAGCACCTTTCAAATGAAGTAAACTTAAAATACCCACCAAAGTCCAAGGTTTAACAAGTGCAACAGCAGTAAGACGAGTCAGACTGTGCTTTATTTATTGGCCAACAAAAAACAAATGTTATTTAAACGTTTAAGGTCCTATAGTGATCCTATTGTCCTCTTTTATACTCTTTATTGTGAAAACCTTAAGAAAATGTCTAAAATCCATCTGTAACCTCAGGCAATGAGACAGTAAAAAAACAGGCAAGAGTTATATTACATATTTAATTATGTATTAGTAATAAAATGCCCAAAAATATTAAAGAAGCAGAATGATATGTGAATATTGGAAAACCATACTCTTACAGCCTAAGCAGCAGTGAATCTTGCCTCCATTGGTGGCTCTTGTCTTACCTTCAGTCAATCTTGCTTTGCTACCACATGGCCTTTGAAAGAAGGATAGAAACAGGATACATGCCTGTCTCAGTATGGCTGCCGAGAAACAGTTGGCTTCATCATGGTCTTCTCATCATGGCCAGATGGTGAGAGAGAGAGGTAAAGGCAAGGTGACCAAATTTATACCATTCTTAAATCAATGGTGTGACATGCATAGTACAGAATGGTCTCTGAACCAATCATAATTCTATAAGTATCAAAAATAAAAGCTAGAAGTATCAAAAATAAAACAAGTGAGTTGGAGTTGTATGTAGAGGAGCATAATTATGATTTTATAGCAATAGCAGAAATCTGGCTAAATCACAAAGTTGGAGATGAGAATAACATAGAGCAGTATTTTTCAACCATTGTGCCACAGCACAGTGGTGTGTCGTGAGAGATACCCAGGTGTGCCATGGAAATAATAGTGTAGTACACCTGGGTCAAACCCTCAGAGGGACAAGCTCCTCGGGTGGTCGAGACCTGTCAGAGCAAGACAGAACTACCAGGAGAAACTGGCATAAAAGCAGCTCTGTGGTCACTATGTTGCAGTCACAACACTTAGAGCACTTTGGTCACATCTCCTGACTGCTAGAGTCCATCTGACTGAGTGTGTGGTTGCCAGCAAGTCTCATATGGCCAATGAAACGTGAGCATACGAGTTGCCTCTAAGGAAGAGGGGGACGGAAAAAGGGACAAAGTAGCTGGGGATGCGTACAAAGTGCTCACTAAGTGCTGTTTCTGTGAACACTTATATCAGAGCTCCATCTTTTAACGGCTTCTCTGGTAGTCACGTCCCTTCAAATAGTTGAGCATGTGTATGAGATAAAATGTTTTTGTGGTTAGTAGAATAGTGGTGTGCCGTTGTGAGGTTTTGATTACAAAGAATGTGCCACCACAAAAAAAGTTTGGAAATACTGACAGAGGGATATTACATTTTTAGGAAGGACAGACAGAACAGAAAAGGAGGTGGGGCTGCTGTTTATGTCAAAAAGAAATTAAACACAAGTCCTCTTCAGTTGGATGAAGAACCCCATCTTGGTGAGGACATCTAGATTAGTCTGGAAAGCTATAGGGGAAGAAGCACTATTTTAGGAATGTGTAATAGACTGCCCAATACAGGCAATAATTTCAATGCACATCTTTTTGCTAACATTAAGAAAGCAAGGTTGCAGGGGGATATTATAGTCATGGGGGACTTTAACTATCCGAATATTAACTGGGCTGTCCTTGTAAATAGCATAGCACAAGAGGAGTTTTTAGAAGTAATCAGTGACTGTTTTTAACACAGTATGTTAAAGCACCAACGTGGGGTGAAGCCTGTCTAGATTTAGTATTTTGGATAATCAGGATACAATTGAGGGTATAAAGAGTTAATAAGGAGTTGAAAAAGAAGCTGAAAAGGAAAAAACAGATGAACAAGACATATAAGACTAATAACTCCAATGTGAATCGTAGGGCATATGAGGGCAAGAGGGCAACCATTAAGAAGGATATTAGGCAAGCTAAAGGGCAGTTAGAGAGGAATATAGCAGATAAGGCGAAAGATGACCCAAAGAGATTTTTTCAGTGTTTTACATCTTGCCTGAAGAAGGGGCCTGAGTTGCCTCGAAAGCTTGCATATTGTAATCTTTCTAGTTAGCCAATAAAAGGTGTCATTTTGCTTGGCTTTTCTCAGTGTTTTAGTAATAAAAGAACAGTCAAGGAGGAGGTGGAGTGCATCAGGAGTATAATAGTAAAAGTGTATCAATAGTAGAATAGTAAAGGGGAATTAAAAAATACAGACAGTGAAATAGCAGATGCTCTAAACTCACATTTTTCTGAGGTCTTCACATGTGAGGAAGTGGATTATTTCCCGACAATAGAAGGGACTACTGAGGAGGTACTGAGTGATTAAGAAATTGTAGAGGGAGAAGTACTGTTTAGATTAAATAGGCTGAAATCAAACAAATCTGCAGGACCAGATAATATTTCAAGTTCTTAAGGAGGTTAGCGAATACATATATAAACCCTTGATGCATAATTTTACAAAGTCACTGTGCACTGGGGAGATTTCCAAAGGACTGGAAAATAGCAAATATTATCCTATTATATAAAAAGGGTGACTGGGGAGATCCAAGCAAGGATTTTTTTTTCTGAACACTCAGCATGGGTTCAGAAGAGGGGGGGGGGGGGGGACCACTACAAGGGGTTATAAAGACTATATATGCTTCAAAGCCCATTCTGCTTTCCTTTCAGGAAGAAGCAAAATGTTTTTCAGGCAAGACATACCCGGAAGTGTCCACAAAAAAACGAGCGAGCAAGCACCTCCTTTAAGGGCATAAAGGAAACTGCCTATTCAGATTGCAAGGACCTGGATTATAGATGAGATACAGAACTTCAGCCTGGTTCAGTACTCTCATGTAGACACTGCCAAAGGCACTGTTTTGTAAATAAAGTTAACTGGAGCTGGAATATGTTCACTGGTGTGCCTTATTCTTAAACACTTCTTAATGTATTGTTGTTTGCCTTGTCTCTAAATCTTTAAAGCACAATCCATGTTTGTTTGTTCTTAAAAAGCCACAGAATTAAAATCTGGCACACAGGTACTTCTTATCATAATTTAGATTTTTGAAATAAAACATTTGCCTTTGACCTTCTGTGGGTGGCTCAGGGTTGGAACAATTGGCAAGAAATACAACAGTGTATCCTATCAATTCAGAAACAACACCATGAAAGTTGTGATGGTGACATGAAGATCAGCACACATGTCCTTAAACCAAGAAATCTGGGATTGATTCCTGATGATGTTTATCTCCTAACTAGTATTTCCATAATGGCTCAAAGTAGCCCAGGTTGGAGTTTGTTGGGAAATGAAGAGAATATTAGCATGCCCACCCCAAGAATGGCAAAATAAAAATATGGGAAAGACAGAATTTAACTTATTTAACTAATCCGTTTTGGCTCCTACATTAGACTTGTATCAAGATAACTGAAGCACCCTTGTTTTAAAAATCAGAATTATGAAGTTTATTGATAAATGCAAAGATTATTGCGATATGGTAACTACATATATATTGTGGAGGACAGCTGGGTCATCTTCTGGGTTCATCGGGGGTATGAATGCTGAGACTTCTGTATCTTTTTCCACCAAACAGCTCTGAGAAGACACCCATTGAAGGCAACTGACCCTGCCCCTTCTGGTCCATAAGTTATAACAGCAGGGCTCTCCCCGAAGAAGGCGTCTTATTTAGGAGATGAGCAACATGCCAGACGTAGTTGTAACCTTGATGTCTGACTTCTCTTTAGAGCCTGTTTAATTCAGCCAATGGCTGATTCTGCCATTTTTTAGTTCTTTTAGCACCATCATGCACCTGTTATTTTGTTCAGCTTTATTATTTCAGTGAATGGGGTGGTCCAGCTGCCACCCGAACATTTCGTTTAGACTTGTGCATTCCTCTTGGTCGACTATATACTGTACATATACAGAGAGAGGAGAGGAGAAGAGGGATAATGCAGTCATGAGTCCTAGTTTAAAACAGTAAAAGTACAACTGGACCAATTGCAGTTTTTTATTAAGTTTTTTATAAGGTGTAAACAGAAATAATTCTTGATTGCTGTTTAGAGCATTTGCTTATTTGACAAATGGGAAACATGAACTGCTTTGGGAAATCCCTACAAACATTAGCAACACAGATTTAATAAATTTCTTTAATGATAAAATTGATAATATAAGATTCTGATTTAGTATTGTCAAATCACATCTCTCTTGGTGTACAACACTTGGTAATTTTAAGTTTATAATAGAACTGGAAAACATAACTAATTATTAAAATGATACCTACTGCCAATTCCCAATAATAAGAATAAGACATACAGTTAGGTCCATAAATATTTGGACAGAGACAACTTTTTTCTAATTTTGGTTCTGTACATTACCACAATGAATTTTAAATGAAACAACTCCGATGCAGTTGAAGTGCAGACTTTCAGCTTTAATTCAGTGGGGTGAAGAAAACGATTGCATAAACATGTGAGGCAACTAAAGCATTTTTTAACACAATCCCTTCATTTCAGGGGCTCAAAAGTAATTGGACAATTGACTCAAAGGCTATTTCATGGGCAGGTGTGGGCAAGTCCGTCGTTATGTCATTATCAATTAAGCAGATAAAAGGCCTGGAGTTGATTTGAGGTGTGGTGCTTGCATGTGGAAGATTTGCTGTGAACAGACAACATGCGGTCAAAGGAGCTCTCCATGCAGGTGAAAGAAGCCATCCTTAAGCTGCAAAAACAGAAAAAAACCCATCTGGGAAATTGCTACAATATTACGAGTGGCAAAATCTACAGTTTGGTACATCCTGAGAAAGAAAGCAAGCACTGGTGAACTCAGCAACACAAAAAGACCTGGACGTCCACGGAAGACAATAGTGGTGGATGATCGTAGAATCATTTCCATGGTGAAAAGAAACCCCTTCACAACAGCCAACCAAGTGAACAACACTCTCCAGGGGGTAGGTGTATCGATATCCAAGTCTACCATAAAGAGAAGACTGCATGAAAGTAAATACAGAGGGTGCACTGCAAGGTGCAAGCCACTCATAAGCCTCAAGAATAGAAAGGCTAGATTGGACTTTGCTAAAGAACATCTAAAAAAGCCACTACAGTTCTGGAAAAACATTCTTTGGACAGAAGAAACCAAGATCAACTTCTACCAGAATGATGGCAAGAAAAAAGTATGGAGAAGGCGTGGAACAGCTCATTATCCAAAGCATACCACATCATCTGTAAAACACGGTGGAGGCAGTGTGATGGCTTGGGCGTGCATGGCTGCCAGTGGCACTGGGACACTAGTGTTTATTGATGATGTGACAGAGGACAGAAGCAGCCGAATGAATTCTGAGGTGTTCAGAGACATACTGTCTGCTCAAATCCAGATAAATGCAGTCAAATTGATAGGGCGGCGTTTCATGATACAGATGGACAATGACCCAAAATATACAGCCAAAGCAACCCAGGAGTTTATTAAAGCAAAGAAGTGGAAAATTCTTGAATGGCCAAGTCAGTCACCTGATCTTAACCCAAATGAGCATGCATTTCACTTGTTGAAGACTAAACTTCAGACAGAAAGGCCCACAAACAAACAGCAACTGAAAGCCGCTGCAGTAAAGGCCTGGCAGAGCATTAAAAAGGAGGAAACCCAGCATCCCTGGTGATGTCCATGAGCTCCAGAATTCAGGCTGTCATTGCCAACAAAGGGTTTTCAACCAAGTATTAGAAATGAACATTTTATTTCCAGTTATTTAATTTGTCCAATTACTTTTGAGCCCCTGAAGTGAAGGGATTGTGTTAAAAAATGCTTTAGTTGCCTCACATTTTTATGTAATCGTTTTGTTCACCCCACTGAATTAAACCTGAAAGTCTGCACTACAACTGCATCTGAGTTGTTTCATTTAAAATTCATTGTGGTAATGTACAGAACCAAAATTAGAAAAAAGTTGTCTCTGTCCAAATATTTATGGACCTAACTGTATAAGTGCAGGTGCATGACTTCAGCATGATTGCACTTTAAATGATGGTGCATGCACAACACTGCATCTGAAATGTGACCAAACAAATGAAAACCCCAGTGGCAGTCTTAATAGTAGCAACCAAGCATAAACCCAAATTAATAGAATGTTTCATTGGTTTAGTAGCAGTGTAGTGAACGAAACAGGTGATTTCTAAGTAATGAACTTGCTAACAGCTATAATGATTCTCCTGCCTAATCTACAAAGAAATGAAGCTTTTCAAAATCATTTTTGCCTGCTGTAAAAATTCATCCATTCCTCCACTTCACTCCTCTTATTGTGGGTGTTGGTTTAATATTAACACAGCCTCCAACCCCATGGACAACTCTATTTTGATACACAGGCTTAAAAAATACACTGGGTTTTCATGCAATGTCTCTGCATGGTTTAATTCATACTTACTGTATATCACTCAGAGTTTCCTCAGGAATGTAATAATAGCACTCCATTGTTATAATCTAAAGTTATATAAGGTGTTCATCAGGGCCCAGTATTTATGTTACACACTGTCCTGGGAGATCCTATTAGATAACACACTATTCACTTTCACACTTGTGCAAACAAAACTCGGCTAATCCTTTCTTCAAACCAAATAATGTTTCATCTGTTATGTCCTTAATTAACTGTGTCAACAAGTTAAACCACTGGATGAGTAATACAAGAAAAACAGTCATTGTTAATTGATGGGGATGGTACAAACACCACCAAAGTCCTGTCACATTTTAAACCAATAGGTGCAAACATTAGTTTATTATGCTATTCATTAAAGGGCAATTTTTTTTTTGGCTTAGGTTTCATGGATGCTACCACTTTATGTGTCTGGTCACTATGATGTAGTGTGGTTGTTAGGTGCATGATGTACATGATCCGTGACATCACAGCAGGTGTGCTATAAAGGATGTCACATACTGTACATAGAGAAACATCTCAACCTTAAGTAATTGTAGGGAAGACTCTTTACAGACAAAACTCAATCAAATTAAGAAAAATAACTTTTTTCATTTTAGAGGTCAAGATTGTTTTTGACAATGGATTTTTGGCTTAAAGTATGTGGCTATACATTTCAAAAACACCTATCTGCTTATCTATGAAAATGCCATCCATCCATCTTCCTAACCCATTAATCCAGGGGCAGGTCGTGGGGCACCTGGAGCCTGTCCCACCAATCATAGGGCACAAGGCAGAATACCTTGGACAAGGCGCGAGTCCATCACAGGGTGAACACACCCACAAAGACTATGGCCCATTTAACAATACCAGTTCACCTAACCTGCATGTCTTTGGACTGTAGGAGGAAGCTGGAGCACCTAAAGTAAACCCACGTAGTATGAGGGGAGATATGTCCGCACAGGGAACACCGAGGAAGCAAAGCCCAGTCTCCTTTTTGTAAAGCAGCGCTACCATGTCACCCTATGAGAATACCATCCGTTAACTTCTCCCCGACAAAAGATTAAGAATTTTAGTGGCTGGAAAATCTTCCCAAGGGCTTATCATATCATACACACTGTAACAAAGTAAATAAATAAAATCCCTTGTGATGTCTGTGAGTAATGACAACATTTATAATAAGCACTTATTTATGTACATAAATTGTTTTTTTTGTTTAAAAAAGCCATTACGTTTCCATTTTAAACATAAGACAAAATTTTGCCTGCCGTCCCGTTCAGTGCTGCTTCATTCCATGAAGGAAGGCGTGTTAGACAATCAGAGGGTTTTATATTTAAAAAATATATATTTAACCACTCATTTTCAGAAAACGCTTTGACACCCGTGTCCATTATACTTAGCTTTGACAGCGCGAATGCAGTGCCTCTTGTAACAATAGTGAAAAGTCGACGATGAAGTTTTGTTTAAAACACTTCGCACTATCTGTTCAACAGCTAACATTGTAAACATTATGTCACACAAATAGAGCTAAATATTCGTAATGAAAACGATGGCGAGTTCAGACACTGCTGCAATTCGTTCGTCCACTTTCAAACCAGATCTGCTGATTTGACTCGTTGGTTGCTACGCTTGTGTCCTTGTTGTGCTCGGAACCAAATATCACGAAGCTCAGTGGAGGATACAATATAAGGAAACACCAAGATGCGCACGGTGCTTGCTACTTGCTAGAAGTTTGGGGTGGTGAGTAGCGGCGGGTGGTACGTGTTTTGTATTTGTGTATAACTGTCAAAGGTGCCTGTGTTGGATAAATCTTTTTTTTTTTTTTTTAATTGGAAGCGACTTCAGGCTTACTTGGTTTCACAACAACGTTACCGTCATAATCCACTCTGTCAACGATGTCTGCTTTTATATTTCCCCGAAATGATGTGTGGGAATCTATACTAGAATAGTAGAAGGCGAGAAAGTGGCGCAGTGGTTAGAGTCATGGGTTCAAATCAAAACCAAGGTAGTGCCTGCGTGGAATTTTCAAGTTTACCCCGTTGTTTTCAAAACATTTCTTACCACGTCAGAAAGACGTGAGAGAAAGGTCAATGTGTGAGTGAGTGCGCTGTCTGCACAGGCGCGCATTTCGGAGTTAGGCTCAACTCAAAAGTGTAAATCATCCTTTAGTCCCTGACTTGTGCCAAATGTTTAAGGGATGGGCACTGGTTCCCGCAACTCCTCACATGGCTGAATGAATAAACACGCTGTTAAACCGGATAAACCTGACAACATTGATACGAATTTAAGTTTATACATGTATTTATTTATTCTATCATCAGGCTAAAAAATGACATCAAAGTGGGAGTGGCTACACTTCTATCCTGGTTATCGTGGAACAATGTGAAAATAAGTCCCATTAATTCATGAAAATCATGCTAATGTTGTGATACTAGAATCACTTGACTACATGAATGCATTCAACCTAATGAACGATATTTTGGGTGGCTTTATTTTTATTAAAAAACTAAAATAAAATTAGACATTTAGCTAATGGTGCTGCTTATTTTCACAATGGTCTGCACATTGAAATTCAACAGCCTTTTTCATTTACATAGATTATATCATCTTCAATAGTTTTCATTTTTAAAACGGTGCAGCACATACTGTATTTAGTGCAATTCAACTCACTTTTTCCATTTCCTTATTTAGCGATGGAGAGGAACATACTAGAAATAGAAGAAGACTGCCCTGAACTTATTCCTATTGAAAAAGAAATCCAAGTCCAACCTGGTCAGATACCCGTCACTATAATTACTGGTTATTTAGGTATGGCCAAGCTCATTTTCATTTTTGTTTGTGTGTTTTATGTATTAGTAATTTCAGAAGTAAGAATTTGCCACATGGACCCTTGTCACAGTCATTTCAGTAGTTAGCATTGTTAATTAGGCAGGCAGTGTGGTGTAGTGGTTAAGGATTTGAACTTAAGATACCACTACTTGACACTGTATCGTCATGAGCAACGCACTTCACGTGTTTGTGCTATATATAGAAAAACAAAAGAAATGAAATCAATTGTACAGTACCTCTCAGATGATCTAAGTCACCTTGGATCAAGGCATCAGCCAAATAACAAGTAATGATAGTAATAATTATTCATCCTTAAAACTCTACTTTTGAACAATTGTGTGAATGCAAAATGATCAAGTTAACTTTTTTCTTTGTTGTGGTCAAAATGCTGGTATAAACTGTTGCATTACTTTCATTTTGCACTTGAATTCCTTGAATCTGCTGTAAAGTGTCATGTTACATCACATACTTGCTTTATTAATGATTTATTAGAAACATAAACATATATTACTAACTGTACTAACTAACATATATTACTAACTGTATTTAAAAGATTTCAAATCAGATGGAATTCTCTCCTTTTTGCACCTCATGTTGCATTATCAATATCTGCAGAATGTTTAAAATCACTTCTGGGTACTCAGGATAATTTTATCTAAAGAAATCATCTTCTGTGTAGTCACAAGTGCTTTAATGTAACATTTCTTTGATGATTTTTACAGTTTTTGTTTCTTTTACCATTTTCCTCCTTTTAGTGATTTAAATGGATGTATTACATTTCAGGGTAACTTCATTTTCCGATGTTGATTAACCTGAGTATTTAACACAAAGTATAGCCTGTTTAGTAATGCTTTCTTCAACAAAGCACAAATTCAGTCCCTGTTTCTCGCTAGGGTACATAAAGCACATTGGGGAGATGATATACAGTACAGGAAGCAGTGTATAAAATAAAGACAGCTTGACTATACATGCATAACACTTGTATCTGGCATGGAACCATAAACTTCTATATCACTTGCCTTTATTTTATGGGGGGTGGATACGTTTTAACATTTTCACACTTACTGTAAATAAGTTTGGAGTCAGCATTTTGCACCCATTGAAAGAATGATCAATAGCCTTAAGATATTTTGGAAGTTTTTATTATTTAGGCTTTAAGGAAGTTTTTATTATTTAGGATTTAAACTTGTTGAATTAGACAATATTTATTGATATTATAAGGGAAGTGGAAAGCAGTATGGACATTACTTTTGTTACATATTTTATATTAGCAAGGGTACTTGATCCTGCCTAGGGTGGAATAGAGTGCAAGTGCAGTCACTAAATAAATTAACCAAAAAAAAAAAAAATCTTCGCCCCAAATAAAAATTACAGTGACTAATTCCACCATGAGAAGAAACTTTGCATTCCTGTGCCAAGTTTCAAAAATGCCTTCCAGAAGGACTTCTGCAATAAAGTGTATGACTGTATGTGAGGTCCCTAAATAAAGTCTCTCAAGGGGAAAATTTCCAGAACAAAACATAGCCTGTGGTCTTCCCCTGTACAAATGTAGACTCTGTACAAAATCTGGTGTATATAAATTCAACAATGTGGATATGCATAACAGACAAAAACAATTTCAGCTTTATATATAGTACTAACTGTTGTAACCAGCTTTGCCTGGAAGAGTGATAAAATGTATGTTACATCTGTGAAATAAATAAAAAGCAGAACTGAAATTTATGACATCCTCATCATGGCAGAAAGCCATGTATTTTTTAGTATTATTTTGCATCTAGTGGTGCTGAGCTTGTCAAGCCTTTGTAAAATATTACTGTGAAGTGCCAGATATAAAAAAAAATAGGTGTTATTTTGCAGCAACAGTAGCAACAATTATCTCAATTCTTCATTAGTAATACTGATATAGCATGTAGAGTACACTACAGTTGCAAAATGCAACTCAATTGCCAAGAGACAAATGAGGGTTGAGCAGTACACACACTCTCTTCCCTGAGCAGCACTCCTGCTGAATCCCCCAGTATGTCCTCCGCTACTCACTTCTTCCATCTCAGAAGACTTTCATTACTCCAGCACAACTACGATCTCATCACAAATGAGTTAACTGCTCACTTATTAGTTGACTTAGACAAAAACTGAATATGATCTTTTTTTGTTTGTCATAAAATGAATATTCAGAAAAGATGGAACAAATTTTGATACGATCGACCATTAAAAGAGGCTAATGTAAAAATCACATTTTTTTTCAATGCACTTAAATATTTAAAAATTCTCAATAATTATTGTACTCAACATAAACACCTGAAATTGTTGCTATTTTTGTTAGATTATTGTTTCAAAATTTTTTGAAGTAAAAATCATGTCACTATCATGTCGTATTCTGGAGATATTAAGGTTAAAGACACAAAGGTTCAGCAAAAATGGCAACTTTTTCTCTAGAAATTTATACATAGAAAATATTAGTCTGTATTCTAGGTTAGATTATACTGGAAATAAATGCAAAGTTTTATTCAAATAGGTTTGGTAGTTTTTGTATAATGCTCTAACAGACAAAGAAATTTATTACTGTATATATAGATTACAGAATATAGTCTTTTTAAAAGAATGCATCAGTCTCCTTTAACCTTTTTGGATTGATGTATTTCAAAGGCAAATAATAGTTGCCACGTATATTGTGTAACTGTCAAAAGTATTTACTTTTTTCAATCATGCACCTGTATGGAAAAGCCACCACCATTTTGTGATTGAATTTGAAGGTAAAAAAAATCTTCATGGCAGATAATGTGCCTATATAAAAATGTCGCTATTTGATTAGTATATAATACAGGTGTAAAGGTTGCCATAATATACAGTATAGTATATTGATAAGCCTTTAAATACTGTGGCAGGAGGAGGTTGGGCTTGAGCAGAACTCCTCTGAGTGTATACTTACGTGTTTGCCAAGAATTAGGTAAACAAGTTTGTAGATAGGAGACTGATTCTTAATTTTGTTGTTCATTTACAGGAAAGACTGAAAAAACAGTACAAGATAACCATCATTAATCCATCTACCGGTGATCCGGTTCCACCACTAATTTGGACATAATTTCTGCAAGCATAATTTCAAATTTGGCAGGTTGGCGCATCAACCTGCAGCTACCAGTTTAGTCACATTGGTCTAATCTTGTAAACATTGGCTGGCCATTCCTACTTTTTTTTCTGCATTTACTGTTATAACATGCTCACATTTAGCCCCAGCCATGATTCCAATGCATAAAGGAAGTGCTTCTCATGTTGTAAAGTGCAAAAACCATATATTGTTCATAACAGGTAAAGTTGAACATCTGAAAAAACTCGACAGTGGTGTGTGTAGCTGCCATGGTGAAAGTATATCACTTCTCAGGATGTTTTCTTTCTGGATGCTTTCCTGAAGAAGCTTAGCCAGTTCCATGTGTAATATAAAAGCAAGGAAACCATAAAGAGTTGTGGCGTCAATTATGTAATTGATAGAAAATAAGCAAAAAAAAAAAATAGTTTGCAGAAAAACAAGAATAAAAAGCCAGTACTGTGGTTTTGCCTCTTCTTCAGACGAAAGTCTTTCTACACACAGAGCTGGTCCATAATTGTCCATATAACCTGTTATGATTTTATCGGCTTGTGAAAAAAAATCACTGAATTTACCCATACAGTTGTTGAATAAAATGTCAGAAATATGCATCTTGATCGACTCAGCATCATGCCACTTGGCAGACTTATTAGCAAGACTATATTGCAAGCAACACCTAGTGGCATAGTTGATAACTACACCTTACTCCTGTGCTATTGACAGATTCTGGAATTTTTTGGCCACCACCTAAGCCTGTATATGCAAAATTAACCACTGGTGATCTGCAAACTCACTAATCTGGCATCTCTGGGAGTTATGTAATGCCGAACCTGTACAACGTAGCAAGTCAGTGCAATCCACATATAACCTAAACTTGTTCAGAAAAGTGTAAAGACTATAACTCAAAGGTTGCTGCAAACATCGATGAACATGTTACACATGTATGTAAATGTATATTTCTATTTGGGTTTGAAATGCATTTGGACATTTATTTGTTGTAAAACTTTCTTCCCTTTGTCTATACAACAGGCACACATTAACTCTTTCCCTTCAGTCACTAAGATTTTAAGCCATCTGCCCTTTAATATAATGATGTCTTAACAAGGTTTCTTGAGTGGGTATTTTCTGTTATAATGTTAGGTGCTCTTTACTGGTAACTCAGGTGTTATTACAGCACCAAAGAGGACATCTTCTTTTCATCCAGTTTCTTACAGACATTTTAAAGGAGGATTCACAGAATATGCAAAAGCACAAATCTGGGGAAAAAAACCTTAGGAATACCTCTGAAGTTATTCTTTTGTAGTTATTTCACTTTAGGTAAAACAGCAGAGAAAATATTTTTTTGGTATATCATTTACAAGTATTGATATTGTCCTCACAGAAAAACTCAAGTTCAGTTGTTAATGAATTCCTATGTAACTTTACACATTGTGGATATTATCGTAAACCAGATTGGATATTTAACTCTTACTTTACTCTGAATGTTGTTCTATAATAAAACTAAATACAGAACATATTTTATACTGCTTAAAATATACTGACTATCAATTTTTGTCCTAGGAGCTGGAAAAACAACACTGTTAAATTATATTTTAACAGAACAACACAACAAGAGAATTGCAGTCATCCTAAACGAGTTTGGAGAAGGTATGTTGATTAGCAGCGGCTTCTAAAAAATATGTCTGTTAAAAGTTAGTCATTTTTAACCTAACATTTTGTCATGCAAAACTAATTACTCAAATGTTTTCTGCTTTGTAAACTGACATACTGTATCTTCAAAGTTGCTGCTGTATTTTCTGTTATAAGTCTGATCTCTTGTTTGACTTATGCTGATTGCAACAAAACATGCTTGAGCTCCCTCCAGTGGTGAATATGGCAATTTTGAGTTCAAATGCATTTCTCTTACTCTACTCATTAAGTATGTTGAATGCTAGCATGAGCCTGTTGGGATTTTACTAATACTGGTGAATAAATTTAAAGTTGTTATTTGTAAACGTTTAGTTGGCAATTTCCATGAATCACTTTAGATTCAAGAAGTACTTGATAACTGTAAAGTTGCAAAAGTTCTGTAGTTTACAAGAAGAAGAGAAAATTGATCTCAGTTATTAAAAACTCTTAAGTCTTACTTACAAGGCCACTTCTATGACAATAAAAAAACAACCATAAAGGGTTTATGAGTGAAGTATACTTCCAGACCAGTCTGATATATATTTTGAACAGGCAACAGGAGCAGCAGACAAAAACAAAGGATACCATACAATTTATGTAGAAAACTGAAAAGCTTTTGACACTATTCAGCAACAAAATTAATGCTGTAGCAAGACTATCTTAACATAAGAGGCAATTTACAGATTTTGATTTCAAGCTGTTTGCCAGGACAGATACAAAGAGTATACAAATAAGGGTAGAATGCCAATGAGTATGAGGTTATCAGTTGAGTTTATGAGGGACATGTGTTTGGACTTCTACTTTATAAATGTATAATAATCCTTGTAAATAAAGAGTAAATATGTGAAATGTGTGGATGACATACAATTGCAGGTATTGCAAATAAAACAAAATGTAGCAAAACAACCGGACTTGGACAAACCTCAGTGGAGGATAAAAATCTGAAAATGCAATTTGATGTAGAACAATGTGTACTGCTACATTTAGGAATAAAGAACATCAACTATAAATAAATATTTCTGGTTCTGCAGAACAGAAATTCTAGAAAAAGACCTTTTTGTTGAAGCACAATTTCTCAACCTCAACAATGCACAGAAGCTAGCAAAAAGTAAAATGTTAAGTCAAATTGTAAATAATATGCTAGTGAGATTGCATCTGTAGTACTGTATTTTTCATTCTCATTCTACTAAAATACATGTTAATTCTAGATACTATTCAGAGAAGAGCAACCATGTGTATCCTTGAACTAAAGGGCATATCTTACTCTGATAAGCTAAGGGAATGTAACCAGAGAAGGAGGGGACCTAATGAAGGTCTTCAGAATTCTCAAAGGAATTACTACTAAATCTAGCACATTTCTTTTATTTAAAAAGTTAATTATATAACTCATAGCACACTGAAGATTGAAGTCAGATAGCACTTGTTTAAACAAATGGCTGTATAAATCTCCAGTTAACTACAGTATAACATCTTTGAATTTAAGTGGAAGTCATAACAACTTTTAATGGGAAATCATTATGGTTTTTGCCTCTTGCTTAGTTTTACTAGGGATGTCTCCACACAACCATGTAACAGAATAAGAAAATGTATTCTTAATATTTTGTTGTATCATTTTAGTGCTTACCATATCATTTTCATCAAATGTACAGTAAACAAAACACTTCAAATCTTCTGACTTAGTTTTTAATTTTAAATAAATATTTTCTGAAATGTTTAGTTAAGCTTTAAAATAGAAGACAGATTTACATACAGTACAAAAACAGTGGAAATAAGTAAAACTTATCATGCATTTTTGTTAGTACTTATCAATAAATACCATGGCATGCAATGGACAGATGTTCTAAAGATTATTCTCACCTTGCACCTAATGCTGCCGGCCCCCTACTGCTAACAGGATTAAGTGGGCTTTATAGTGGATGGATAGATTATTAATACTATAGTTTTACCCAATGATAAATCAACTCACTTTGTTGTGAAATCTGTAAACTGTTTTGATTATAAAATAAAAGATTTAAAAAGCAATGCCTTGGAAAATACTGTTCAGTAGAGTGACTGAGTGTTAGCTCCACACCTGCTTCATTGGATTAAGTGGTTTTAACAGAAAAATGTGTTATAGATCATTCCATTTAATGTCAGGAATTACTATTTTTTAAGCTCAGAACTATCAGTCTCACAAACTAAAGAGAAAGTTCTTAATTGCCAAATTCAAGGAACTGCTGCTTGTAAAAAATGCTTTTTAAATGTTGAAACTATTCATTTCACTCCTTAGACACACGGTCAACATAAAATCTCATTTTATATATATTACTAGTCATTAAGCCTGTTACAATAACGGGCGCTAGAACAGTAGTGCATAAACATTAGTAGGAACAGTCTATATTAAATGGCAAGGGACCTTGATCTCATTTTGTTTGTTGGTCGTATTTTTCTTTGTCTTTCAGCCTTTCTTTTGTTAATGCTTACTTGCTGAGCTGACCGTTCTTCTTGGGCTGCCGCCGTGTATTGTGTGTCTTTAATTTTCTGTGACAGTAATACTGCCTTGTACGTCTGCTGGCTTGTACGTCCATAATATACCTTTAATTTTCTCTGGCGATAATACAGGCGTGCGCGTCGGTAATATGCCTTTAATTTTCTCTGACAGTAATACTGGCTTGTATGTGGCTGTAATATGCATCACTGTATTGTATACCTTTAATTTCCTCTCGCAGTACTACTGGTTTGTATTTCCATAAAACGCCTGTAATTTTCTCTGACAGTAATATTGCGCATCGCACCGTGCCCCACGCATGCGCACTTCACCAGAAGACACACGCACACGGACACCTGGACGCACACAGGGATTTTATTAAGAGGATAAACCTACCTAGATCCTTTATTAGGCTCTAATATTTCTTCTAAATTGAGTAGTAGCATTATTTATCTCATAAATTATATAATTAGTTTATAATTTCATATTTACTTTTGTTTACAGTTTAAAATGTACATGATAACAGTATATCAGTATTGCAGTTGTAGAAACCCATGTTAGTAAAACAAGAAGTCATATACTGTAGTTCCAACTTATAGTATATGTATATTCGATTTTCCAGGTAGTGCTCTTGAAAAGTCTTTAGCAGTAAGTCAAGATGGTGAACTTTATGAAGAATGGCTTGAACTCAGAAATGGTTGTCTTTGCTGCTCTGTAAAGTAAGTTAATTTTATGTGGTATATTAATTTTCTTCACTTACTGTTTTAGCAAGTTTAATTCCTCATTCCTCAAAGTAACATACAGTGCACATATAACAAAAATAAATCTACAAATGTAGCTTTGCAGGACTGATATGTTCAATTTGTACTTTATCTTCTTTAAAAAAAACAAGTCAAACTGCTCAGAAAAAAATTTACAAAAGCTACAGCATAATCAATATTTTTGTCTTGGGTCTATACTATGTTCCTTACATTTACTTAAGCATTACTTAATGTCAATACAAAAATTACAGTAGGTACATGCATAATTGTAGCAAATGCAGATTTAAATTAAAAGCCCTGTCCTTAACTATGTTAATATTTTTGTCTTTATTATATTATTGTAATTGAGTACAGTAAATACCATTATTCAATAGATTAGACCAAATAAAATGTATTAATCCCATGTGGAAATTCCGAATCATCCCTTTACTAGGGATCTAGACCTCTATGGACCTTTGTCAGAGGGTGGCAAATTTCTTTTAAAATTGAGAATGTTTAGACTTAAATTGAAGTACACATTTTAATATATCAAATAGCTCATAGAACGATTGTAGTTTATTATGTATTGTACTTATACCTCATCAAGTAAATCATTACATTCCTTACACACCCCAAATTACAGTGGCTTACTCCAATTCAGACTCTTCTCCCATATACTTTTATTGTTTAAATTAGCATTGACATTTATACAAAAGCACTTCTGAAGGTCAAATTTTAACCTTATACCTGAAACTGGCTGTGTGTCAGTATGCTCCTCTGTCATTATGAGGCTTCCATATTTGGTACATGGCTGAAACATCAAACTAATCAAATCGCAGCTCTTCTTACATCTGTTTCTTTGACAAATGTGACCCATGCTATATACATCAAGTCTACACAATTAATCATACCATTCTAATACAGCCGGCAGCATCATATATTTGGACAGTTATTTAATGCTTGTAAATGGGTGTCATTGAACCGTATTTGTGTGTAATTCTGAAAAAAAGCAAGACTAAATATGCATGTTATTTCAAATACAGCACATATAGCATGTGTCATAAGTGTACCAGAAATAGGAACATTGATGGGGTTTTCGAGCATAACAGTGTCACTAGTAGACTTAGAGACAGGACCCCACTGATAAAAATTCCAGCTAATCACGTTTTTGAGATTAAGGCAGATAAATGATGCAGGGGTCAATTGGGGGCTGACATAACTCACACAGAATAACTGATCATCTCCAGTTAGTAAACTAACAAGTAAATATAATAAATGTGAAAATGGTTGTTAATTAGAACACAACCAATTTTTCATTGTCATGGATGAGGTATATTAGCTAATGCTCCAAACTACTTTCACTCTTTTCAGCAAAAAAACATGTAGGTACTTTTAGAGTGGGATATGGAAGACAGATCAAAAGTTGTATGGTTGGAAAATCATAGCCCGGCCTGCTGAATCTTGTTTCCCATTTACTCATGCTAATGACAGCATGGTATATTGCAAAAATCTTGATTTCCTCTTGCTAGTTACTAATAATGCATGTCTACATTAATAATACAATACAGATATATGAGACTCACATCTGGCCTGAATCTGAATACTTGGATTGAAATTGTCTAGTAATAAAGCTCAGATATCTTTGGAATGTCCTTACCATAAGAATTGGTCAACAACATCCTGTACAATTAATAAAAGTCACTTCTGATTAAAATAATTAATGTTGTTTTTCCGGGGCTAGGTTGTGGGCCTAGCAATGATGGGAACATAATGTATTATGCCAGTGCTACATGCATACTGCAGAAATCTCCTCTAGCGCATTCAGGAGGTCATCAGGGATGAAAAACCTTCATTTGGTCGGGCTAGCTCTTCCCTTGTTTCCACAGGTTTTAATGAACGGAGACATCATTGGTTATTTGCACCCAAAGCAACAGCTATTATTCTTCATTTTAGGTTTCTTTTTCTTGCTATGACGACTTAACAATTTTGCATATGGCATCCACTGGAAACAGTATTACTAATTAGCACAGTAGCCATGTTGTTGTTCACTGTAATCTGTTAGGTTGCATCTGTCTGGCAAAACAGATTTGTTTATAGTAATTTTGTGCATGTAGGCTACATTCAGGATAGATTTATATACACACAATATCGGATTTGGATAATTTGTAAAGCTAATATTAACAGATTAAAACAAAGATATGTGCCAAAAATCATAATGGAGTAACCTTTAGCTGCAAGGTAAACATAGCTTTAAGCACGTGTCATCCACCAGGCCAAACACTAGAGGTCAAGATTTTGAAGTTACTCCATGTTATCATATTTTAGAATGAAGCCTTTGTTAAAATAACAACATACGAGGAGAAAAAGAGGATTTTTTTTGACAAATGTTGATGATTTCATGTGCTCATTAGAACCATTTCAATAAGATTAAGACTAACACATAACAAAATGTTGAGAGCAGCTCAATACATATTTGTCCTTAAGCCAGTTGTTAATGTCAGTGTTATGACAATACTACTACTACTACTACTAAAAGAACTGTTATTCAGCTCTGTTTTAGAACTTTATTTCTCAAAGTAAACATTCAGTTGCAAGCTTATGTGCAGTTTTCCTATTACTTTTATTCTTTTTGATGACAGTGAAGCATTTGAAGTTTCAGATCTCAAGAGTACATGGTTGTTTGAGGATGCTTGTGTATTCTTTGACATATTTTAAACATTTTTAATCATGCTTCTTTCATCATCTTTCTTATCACAGCATTAATGAGTCTTGGCCCAAAAAACTATTTTATAATTTGACATTTTTTTTTTATCTTGAAAGGAATAATGGCCTAAAAGCTATTGAAAACTTAATGCAGAAAAAGGGAAAATTTGACTATATTTTGTTGGAAACCACTGGACTTGCAGATCCAGGTAGGACAGACAGACTTCACATTTTGCTCTAAGCTGGTAGTATTTATTCAATTATTGTCTATTTAGACAACATGCCAATCAGTAAAATATACCAATATGGTGCCTTTCTGGTGGTAAGCTTATTTAATGTTTGTGGAAGGAGACTTACATGTGTATTGAATGTGCAAGCAACACAACATAACATTACAAATCATTGTAATCTATTTTGAGAGCTGCAAAGGCTTTCTGTCTGTCAAGGTTCTTTTAGACATTAGGCAAGAACTAATCCTGAATGAGGCAACAGTTCATTACAGGGCCCACTCACTTGGGGATCATCAATTTGGTAGGCATGTGTTTGGTGAGGTGGGATAAAAAAGCTGTTGACACAGAGGTTTTTGTACATAGTATTTTGTTAGGTCGACAACGTATCAGCAATAGTGGAATAATGCTTTAAAGTAAGTAATAGTATATAATAATGTTTTATGAACTAAAATCCACTTCAATGGGTTCTAGAATTGTATTCTTTGAGATAGGTGATTTTATAATGTATACAGTTAGGTCCATAAATATTTGGACAGAGACAACGTTTTTCTAATTTTGGTTCTGTACATTACCACAATGAATTTTAAATGAAACAACTCCGATGCAGTTGAAGTGCAGACTTTCAGCTTTAATTCAGTGGGGTGAACAAAACGATTGCATAAAAATGTGAGGCAACTAAAGCATTTTTTTTAACACAATCCCTTCATTTCAGGGGCTCAAAAGTAATTGGACAATTGACTCAAAGTCTATTTCATGGGCAGGTGTGGGCAAGTCCGTCGTTATGTCATTATCAATTAAGCAGATAAAAGGCCTGGAGTTGATTTGAGGTGTGGTGCTTGCATGTGGAAGATTTTGCTGTGAACAGACAACATGTGGTCAAAGGAGCTCTCCATGCAGGTGACAGAAGCCATCCTTAAGCTGCAAAAACAGAAAAAACCCATCTGGGAAATTGCTACAATATTACAAGTGGCAGAATCTACAGTTTGGTACATCCTGAGAAAGAAAGCAAGCACTGGTGAACTCAGCAACGCAAAAAGACCTGGACGTCCACGGAAGACAACAGTGGTGGATGATCGCAGAATTATTTCCATGGTGAAGAGAAACCCCTTCACAACAGCCAACCAAGTGAACAACACTCTCCAGGGGGTACGCGTATCGATTTCCAAGTCTACCATAAAGAGAAGACTGCATGAAAATAAATACAGAGGGTGCACTACAAGGTGCAAGCCACTCATAAGCCTCAAGAATAGAAAGGCTAGATTGGACTTTGCTAAAGAACATCTAAAAAAGTCAGCACAGTTCTGGAAAAAACATTCTTTGGACAGATGAAACCAAGATCAACCTCTACCAGAATGATGGCAAGAAAAAAGTATGGAGAAGGCGTGGAACAGCTCATTATCCAAAGCATACCACATCATCTGTAAAACACGGTGGAGGCAGTGTAATGGCTTGGGCGTGCATGGCTGCCAGTGGCACTGGGACACTAGTATTTATTGATGATGTGACACAGGACAGAAGCAGCCGAATGAATTCTGAGGTGTTCAGAGACATACTGTCTGCTCAAATCCAGCTAAATGCAGTCAAACTGATTGGGCAGCGTTTTATGATACAGATGGACAATGAACCAAAACATACAGCCAAAGCAACCCAGGAGTTTATTAAAGCAAAGAAGTGGAAAATTCTTGACTGGCCAAGTCAGTCACCTGATCTTAACCCAAATGAGCATGCATTTCACTTGTTGAAGACTAAGCTTCAGACAGAAAGGCCCACAAACAAACGGCAACTGAAAGCCGCTGCAGTAAAAGCCTGGCAGAGCATTAAAAAGGAGGAAACCCAGCATCTGGTGATGTCCATGAGTTCAAGACTTCAGGCTGTCATTGCCAACAAAGGGTTTTCAACCAAGTATTAGAAATGAACATTTTATTTCCAGTTTTTTAATTTGTCCAATTACTTTTGAGCTCCTGAAATGAAGGGATTATGTTAAAAAATGCTTTAGTTGCCTCACATTTTTATGCAATCGTTTTGTTCACCCCACTGAATTAAAGCTGAAAGTCTGCACTTCAACTGCATCTCAGTTGTTTCATTTAAAATTCATTGTGGGAATGTACAGAACCAAAATTAGAAAAAAGTTGTCTCTGTCCAAATATTTATGGACCTAACTGTATGTGGCCACTGATTCAAAAAATGTCAGGAATTTAACCAGGAAAACTACCACTGTAGCCTTACCATTGTATACAGATTCCTATGCTGCACTCCACTGGTGAAGTGTGCCATGAGTTATTTTAATTTTATGACTTCTACTCTTTTGAACATTCTCTCTTCTTTGAGACCCAACATTAGAAGCATTCAAACTACCGGTATTCCTGCAAATGAAACCTTTTATCTTCTGAAAATACTGGCTTTGCCTGAATTTCTTTCAGTCTCTATCTGACAACTTGTTTACATGGTATATTAACTGTTAGGTATTATCTGTTCATTTTTAGTTTTTTTGAGGGCGGAGTCAGGGGGGGGGCTCTACCTAATACTTGTATCCATGTAGTTTATCATGTGATCAAATGATCTTGTATTGCACTTGGTTATCTTGTTGATTTTAACTGTATTCTTGCATGCTTTGTAAAGCACCTTGTAATGCGGAGCTCTGTGTAAAGTGCTTTATATATCTAAGGTTGATAAGTTTTTACTCAGTAACAGCAATGGGGTTTTTTTTCTTAAAAAATTGTGAAGGTCAAAATTCTTTCACTCATCTTTTTCACATTTTTCAAAATTTCTATTGTAATAGATTGCAGTATCTCAAAGGCCTAGTTTTTGGTTACCAAGCTCCAAGGATTTAGAAACCAATGTTCCAAAGAACATTCAGGCTGAAATTACAGTGTATAGAACTACAACCTTATTGTTAAAATGCCACCATGTCACTAGCTGGGGCCAGGCATTTATGGTTGAGCACCCTTAAAGCTCTACTAATAGATATTATCATTCACTATGGCAAGTGTTCTGCTAAAAGGTAAAAGTAAAATCTTGGAGAATTTTTATATAGTTTGTTTTATATGATTAATATCAGTCTCTTACTGATGTAATGCACACTGAAATATAGACCTTTTTAGTCTTGTATCATTTAAGTAGCCTTTCAGGATCAGATTGAGAAATGTAGAAATACTGTATGATCACGTCAAAATGAAATGCATTATGTGAATGTACTCTATACATTGATGTAAACCTGGAAATGGAATTGTGAATATCTGCTTTACAGCTGGAATTGGTTCTGGCTCCTCGCAGTTGTTTAACACTAAGTTTGAAATTGGTTCCCCTGAACTGAGGTGGTAGAATGTCTCCTTTCCTTTCTTTATCATCGAGGTTTTAAAAACCCTCAAATCTAGATTGCTTATAATTATTACCTTCTAATTACAAGTATTTAATTGATTTGATTCTGGTTTAAACAGTTTTACAGATGAAAGTTACTTTAAGTCAATTAGCTACTTGATTCAGTTTAACAATGGTGGCCATCTGCACAGTCCATTACAGTGCTGAAAAAAGTAAATAAAACTTGACCCAATTTGGTCTGCTCAAAATATTATCTGCCTTCGCTCAGACCTGATATGATCACATAACATGGAACACTCAAAGAGTGCAAAATAACTTTAAATTACATAAAAGCCACTAGTATATTTGTCTTCCTTACTGCTAGTCATGTTCAAAGTCTTGTTTTATGTTGTTTTTGTGTATTTTGTGTCATTTATTTATGTTAAGGTTGCTTTTGTTGGGTATGTGCATTATTCTTTGTATTTGATCTTGTATATACAGTATGTTGCCTCAGCTATGTTCCATGTCCTTTCACCACCAGGAACTTCCCTCAGCCCCACATATTTGGAGGATCTTCTACAGCTCCTCATGATTCACTTCATTGTGAATGCACTCTGGGAGTGTGGGGAGTTCTTGCACCTTTACTGTGCTTTGTGAATTTTTGAACCTTCTTGCTATGTTTTCTTGACTTCTTTTCTGGATTGTGCATTTTAGGTTCTCCTGGATTGTTTTGTGTTTTTAAACATGTTTGTTCTTTGTTTTGTTTTTTTTTTTTTGTTTGTTCTTTATTTTCTTTTATTTTCCCCTTATACAGTTTCTTGTATTAGGATTTGTTAAGTTGCCTGTTTGCTCCATGGACCTTTCATTTGTTTTGACCATTCTGTGAAAATAAACCTTTTATTCTATAAAGATTCTTCAAAGCCCATTTTGAGTCTAGCAAATTGGATCATCCATTCTACTCACCTGATTTGTGAATAGCCAAAAAAAAAATGCCATGAAATGAAAATTTTTCTGACATGTAGTATAACATGACAAAGGAACTCGGCGGTATTCTAGAAACAGAGTTCCAGGGGTGTTTGCCAGGAATGGCAAAGTTAACTAACTAACTGCATAGCTGTGGAAGGAAATTACTTTGAAGATGATAGTAGCTGATAGTGCACAGATACACACACATTTTTTCTACAGGTTCACTCCGGGAATTAAACTGTCACACCTTATATATGAAAGCTAGATTGATTTCAGAATACTCTGTCATCTTTAGAAATGGAAGTGAATGAGTTATTCCTATAAAAGTGTCATTTTTAAAAATTAAGTGTTATTAGTTGTAATGTGGCCAGGAAAGCAGTCCAGGGTTGACATCCAAAAAAGTTTAAAGCATGGTAACCCCTTATAATATCACAAAAGAAAAAGACAGGTCACTTGACTTGAAAAATACCCAACTTATTCTTTAATACTGGGTTAATTAATTTTACTGTGACATGCTTAAATATACTATTTGCCCCTGTCAGGATTTCACATTGTGATAAAAGCAGTACTGTATTATTTATAACTCTTGTGTAATTAAATTTCACACTGAAAAGGGTGAATACATGTCTATACTTTTATAATTGCGATACAGAATATCTCTAATACAATAAGTACAGTATATTAAGTAGCTGAAATATACAGGGTGAGTCAAAATTATGTTAACATTTGAATGGCGGAAGCAATTTATTCACAAAATATACTTCATATGTGCAAGATGATTTACAGGAATGTCTCAACCTGTTCACCATCATATTCAACACATGTACCTTATGTGGCACATAAATTGTCCACAAAAATTGTATATAAGTATATACATAGCAGTACCATTAGTGTTAACATAATTTTGACTCACCATGTAATAGAATTTTGTCTTTTTTACATTTTTTACCTAATTGTGTATTATTTCTCACTGTAGTGAAATAAGTTTTTACACACATATTTCATTTACTCTTGTAATATTTTCATTATGCTGGAACTGTATTAAGTATTTTAATTCTGATAATCTGAAATATTATTGTTACAATGCTAATTTTAGTTTTGTAGAAATGAAGGAACACTTAAAAAATACATGTTTTTCTTCATTTATCATCAGCCTAAAATAAAGATCTACTTTTGGTCACAATATTATTTATGAATTTGTTTACAATAAATGGGTTTAAATTTCAAAAGTTGTCTAATAAAACTTACCTTTTGTTGTACTTTTTAATGTAATCCATTGTTTCTTTAAGGTTTTCTAAATTATATTTTTGCCTGTTCTGCAAGAGTTTTAATTTAGTATCAAATTTAATTAAGTTAGTAATAATTTTATATATAGCATTGTATGGTTAAAATTGTAATTATTAACTATTTTGATGTAATGAGATATATTCTTAATAAACTGAAATATTGTGATGCACAAACAAAACAAGATCAAAATACAAATTGCACATCTATGTCAAATAAATGCTTGCTTTTTTATTATAATGACATTTAAGGTGATTTCCTGTTTAAAAGAACATGTTAAAACCAAATGACTGTCATGTACACTTCTAGTTACAGTGATTTAGCCCTTTTTGGAAAGGCAAATCCTATTTCTCACAAATTGCAAAACTGTTTAGCTTGTGAAAAAAAATCAATAAAAATCAAGAAGTCATTAGATTACAAAGTTCTTGCTTTCTCTTGGATGAGTAAGCAGCATAAAGAAGCAGAATGTGTTTGAGCGCTGACATGATTGGCAGTCAGAGGCTTCTACACCTACGCATTTAGGATAGATCTCTTAGGACAGGAGGGGAATGAGATCAGTTATCCTTGCTTCTCCCTTGAGTTTCATTTGCCTAGACAAGCATGTCACAAAACATGCCAGTAAGACTGAAAAATTCAGAATACCATTATTTACTGGTCAGTTTTATGTTTGTTTCTTTTTAATAGATATTTCTTTGCTGTGTTTAATAGTTACTCATTCATGTGTCAAAATAAAAGATTTACAGTTGATTTTAGATAATTTAGTATTTCTCAAAGTCAATGTAAATGTCTAAATCTCGATGCAACACACTGATACCATTAATCTAAAAAGACTTTTAAGGAATACTATTTATAATGCAATAAATTAAAGTAGTTGATTCCTTTATTAGGTGTCACAATATTTCGCACTGCTGCTTGACAGCTTTAGAGTCCTAGGTTTGAATCTCAACCTTTGCACTGTCTGTGTGGAGTTTCCATGTTCTCTCCATTTATCATTGCTTTCTTAGTTATTTTCCATGGGTTTTTCTCCTGTCTCCCAATGATGAGTAAGCTAGGTGAAGTGGCACTCTGCTTTGGCCCAATATAAATAAATTTGGGTGTATATGTGAGCATTGCATGTCCATGGCTAGTTCTTGCCTTGCACTTTATGCTAGATGGACAGTTTTTGACACCATCAGCTGGATTATAAGCTTGTTTGAAGATGGATGGATGAATGAATTGCATCTTAAATATAATTATCTTTATATATAATACGCTGCCGTGGCTGTCCGTTTGTCTGTCCAGGATTTTAAATCACCTGTAGCTTGCAAACTATTTGAACTATTGACATGAAATTTGGTACACATATACTATGTGACATCTACTATCCACTTTTGGGGTGATGATTGACCTCCAAAGTTATTCCCCTTTTTATTTTTATTTTATTTTATTGTAGAATCAACTCACGGCAGCAGCCAGCAGGGCAGCTGTGCGGCACATGTGTATGGGTGGCGTTCTCATCCCTACCACCTTCGCCATCACTTCCCCTACCTCTTCATATCTTAAATCATTCTTGAGGCAGATTGAAGACTTAAGTGTCAGTTTAGGTGAAAAATTAAAGAAAACGTACTAATAAATGCAACACAAATACTGACTTAATCAGTTTTAATGCAAAAGGATGCCGACAAAAAAAGAGAAGAAGCGAGCCGCTGGGGTGGAGAAAAGAAGAGCTGCTCAGGAAGCAAACGAATGGTAAATGTACAGAGAAAGAGGATGAAATCTATGAATGCTCAAGTCAAGTGTATTCACTGCACGTTATCACGCAGTGCACCATTACTGGTTATTTAATATTATGTAATGCAAAACACTCATATTTAGTAGTATTCACACAACTTTCTTGCTTAAAGGATATTTAATTGTGGTTGATAAGTAAAATTAACTACTGCTGAGTTAAAAAAAAAAAAAAAAACCTAGAAAAAAATAAGCATAAATTGGCTAGACACCGCATGGCTGAGCCATGGTTACTGCTACTGTGTCACAGATTCATGGAACAGATTTTGAATCCTGGTCTGGTCACTGCTTCTGTGTAGTTTGGATTTACTTTCTATGTCTGTATAGTTTTCTGTCCGGGAACTAAAAACTCTCACATTTCAGAGATGTGCATGTCAAACTGATTGAATATTCTTAGTTGGCCACAGATCTGGAAGTGGATGTGAATATATTCTGTAATGGACTGGCACATCAACCAGAGCTGGTTCCCGCCTTGTTGTTGATTCTGTCTTTGAAAGGCTCAGGTTCCTTCACAATCCTTGATTGGATAAAACAGGTCTGAAAAATGGATGGGGTTAATACTGTAGATAAATGGGCTTGATCAATTGTTTATTTTTATTTTGAGATTAAAAGAGCCCACTTTGAATAACAAGATTTTTTGTGTGATAATAATGTGATGTAATAGTTTAATTGTTCTTGCACTTTCTGATTGTACTTGGGTCTATGCATTTAGAATTAGACTGTGTGTTAGCTTTTATTACGATCTGATCATCTTCTTTGCTGTACTTCACTGTTCTCACAAAAGATGATATCCTGATTTGAATGCAAACAAAATGTGGCACTAGTTCAATAAGAGCATTGTGTCATCTTTGTAGCTGCCATAATAGCTTTTCACATCAATGCAGATTGCTTGCTCTGTATTTCATTCTAGCAGAGCTTAAGTTCTCTATGCTAACCTCCCCTAAGGCTGTCTGTATGTCAGTTTAGTCTATGTATTTCATTATGTTATGATTTAGGAACAGAAAATCTACTCATCACTATTGTTGTAACTTGTATTGATGCCTAATCCTGAAACCCAGCTTTGCCTGGAGGCTGGGTTCTGCAAGATATGAAATTCTCCTGTACAGTTTATTCTTTTCACTCTTCTTACAGGTTCTGTAGCTTCCATGTTTTGGGTTGATGCTGAACTAGGGACTGATATTTACCTGGATGGTAAGACAAATCAGTTACTTTATTACTGTAGTTAAATTACATCATATAAAATGCAGTATGTTTTGTATCCTCTTTAGCCATTACCTGCAGAGCCCTAATTGATATGATCCACTTTTAAACAGTATAAATTAAATAATTATAGTGTTTCACTTCAGACATTTCACTGCTACTTTTTTGAATTTTAAAAGTTGACTAATATTATACTATTTTTTTTTAATTGGTAAACAAAATGAAAACAATGTACTACAATTACCATGTATAATAACACTTACAGTGGGTTCCTTTTAACATGTTGGGTTGTTTAATGCTACCTTTAAATACTTAGCATGCAGTTACATATTATATATGAGTTTGTGCTCACTTCCAAATGAGGAATCCAAGTTCAGCTTCTGGCATATTAGAATGGCATAAGTATGGGAATAATGATTTGATTTAAAGACTGGGTTTGTTGGGAAGAAATCATGCCAATGCGGACTGTTGCAGGAACAACTTAGATGTTTATAAGGCATATGAGATGGATTTAAACTGGCTTCTGTGAGAAGCAGGTTGGAAGATGGTAGCATATTCTTACTAAAGTTATGTTCAATCAACAGAGACAAAAAAAATGTGTTTGATTATAAACACAGGCCCTATAAAGTTTTATAATGAGTCAAAAAGATTAAACCTCCATCTGTTATCAACAGATAGTCCATGTGTTGTAAATTATTATAGAAAGTTAGTTAAATGTGCATTTTCACAAGTTAAATGTGACTTACAAAAGTATGCTTCTGTTCACTTGGTATTTTGACAATAGACCTGTAAACTTCAAATTTCAATATGTCCTCACTTTAGTGAAAATTATTGTGTTACATGGCAATTTTCACTTGCAGAAAATCAAGTACTTGGCAATTTAGTTAAAAGTGTGAATGTACATGGTACTATGCTAAGCTAACATTTCCCTTCGATGTGTCACAAACCAACATGTGCAGTGTTATGTCTATCCTTAAAACCTGAAATTTTACAATGCTAAAGTTTACTTAAAAGTTGGAATGCCAAATTTTAGTAGTGTATAGCTCATGTTCTGAAATCTGCAAGTAGATTCTGATAATTATGAACTACCACCTGGTTTTGTGAATTAAGATAATTTGGTCTAATTTATTAACAAGTAGTTTTTGGAATCTGCCATGGAAATCCTGTCTGATGATTTCATATTGTATGCTGTATTTTATATATTGATTCTCACACGATTAAGTTAGTGTTGAGAGGTGTCAGAGTATGACCTGTTAGCTGCCAGTCTAATCTTGTTCTTTTGAAACCATAACAGAATTATATCAATAGAGACCACATATTACTTTTAAAACATTGTTGCTTGAAAACTTTACATGCATAATAATATTGCATATGATATTGTTTCATACAATAAAACACACATTTATACATTTCATAGATTTTCTGATTGTTATCACTATATTGTCGTGTATTAAAAATAAGTATCATTTTGATAGCTATTTCCATTTAAACTATAGCTCAGAGATATATAAAGGCTGATATTGTTTTATTTTCAGGTATTATAACCATCGTAGATGCAAAATATGGTATTCAGGTAAGTAATATTCTATATTTTCTTTTACTGTTCATTTTTACATAATGTGTTCTTTTCTGGTTCCTTCTCATGTAAAACTTTTACTTTGTGTCATATTAAAATCTCTATATATAATCTTCATTTGGATCTTGATCTTTGTTTGTCCGCGAATGAATTAGAAGAAGAAGCACTAGATGGCAGTAGAGAGACAGCTAAAACATAGGCATTGCATTAAGAATCTCCTCCAGGCTTATACTACTGAAGACTGTAGTACTCCAGTCACACCTCAAAACACAGACATTCAAACTAAACAAATTGTTGTGCTTTAAATTAACTAATCTTTATATATAATCTTCATTTGGATCTTGATCTTTGTTTGTCCGCGAATTCATGTTCCCCTGACACTGCTTTGGTTGTTACTTTTCTTTACAAACACTGTCAATACCACTCTTTGTGTTTAGATCTGGCATCGACACCTGCTTCGTTGTCGAGACTGTGTTTTTTTCTGTTTCTATCCACCGTCGTTGGCAGCACTTCGTCCAAATCAAATGTTCACCCGCTTCTTGGAGTCGGCAGTCAGAGTATATAAGTGGGACACACTTCTGTGATTTTCCATCAGTCGGTGTTTGGAGTTGAAGAAAGAAACATTGGTTCTTCCTTACTCTTTGGATTGCCACAAAGCAACCTGCGAGATTAGAGAAAGGTTGAGAAGAGATCGTGAGAGGAAACGACAGCGTCGTGAAAACAAGATGGACTGTGAACGGAGAGAAGCAGAAATGCTCCTCCACCACCACATAATTACTATTCAGAGTAGGCAGTTCCTGTCGAATCAATGTCCAATGGTTTTGTTTTGTAATTTTGTTTCCCTTATAAAAAATCATAATGCTGTGCGACGAAGGGCCCAGTTCACAACTGGCAGCCGCGTTCAAACAGGGAGCCCTTCACAAACAACTTTAACACACGCAAAGTAGTTGTGCGCACATGGCTAGTCTATATATATAAATCACTAAGCCGCCGACAAGTAGCCAGCCATGGAAAGCACGCAAGACAGCCACGCCCACCAACTCTAAGACCACTGGATACGACGACAACTCGCAGAGCAACGCCCACCAACTCGGACGCGACGCCTCAGAAAACACGCCGTCATTTAGAGGCATGTTTCTCGCAGATGTGAATCACTGTATGCAGCGTCTAAAACAGTTTGCTAGGGGTATCCCATGGGATCCTTAAAACAATCCTTTAAAACTGAGGTTAAAACACAATGAAGGAAGCAGTCGTTAAAAACCAATAAGCCCTGTGCCTCTTTTTCATTAGTGTCTCACCTGCTTCACCGATGCAGGCCCTGCAACAGTCCAGACGCTCTCTCAGCAGCTGACCTTCTCTGTGCCTGACTCCACTACTGTCAGTCGCCTGATTAAAAATGGCCTTTTGAAGGGGAGCTATGGACCCGCTATACCACAGGAACACATTGCCTTCGAGCCTGCTTTCTCTCTCTCCTCACTCGCTCGCACACTGCACAGGGGAGAAATGCCCGCAGCATAACTCCATCCGGAAACCATTTCAGCCACACTTCCACGCCCCTCGCTACGCTATGAGTGTGATGATTATTTATTTAAAAATGGCCTTTTATAGGGGAGCTGTGGACCCGCTATACCACAGGATCACCTGGGGGGGGGTTGTGGGGGGGGGGGATGGGTGTTAATTAGTTACTCGAAGGATTTCAAGATTTAATATGCACAAGCGGTAACACTGCAAAGGCAGCCCAAACCAGAAAAGACGGCTGGCAAAAAGTGGCCGACAAATTAAACGCTTGTGCATTGTACTTACTGAAAGCAGCTTTACGGATTTTGCAAATGTTCATTTTTTTCCCTCTGCTTAAAAAACATTAAAAAAGCGGCGTGATTATGCGTATGCAGCGTGTAAAACAGTTTGTTTCTCGCGGATAATTTGCCTTTTATTTTTACACGAAGACAATTTCCTGTTAGATTGGCCTTTGCGATGACAATTAATATGGCACAGGGCCAAACTTTCAAAAAGATATGCATGTATCTGCCAAAACCAGTTTTCAGTCATGGACAGTTGTATGTTGCTCTCTCCAGAGTTCCATCTTTTCATCCACTTACTGTTGTATCCTCAAAACCAACACATTTAGACAACTGTGTCTTTCCGGAACTGTTCAGCCATCAATAAATGATTATGCGGCGTATGCATGCAGGAACACGTGCAAGCGAGTGAGCGACACACACACACACACACACACACACACACAGGCGCGCGCGAGAGAGAGAGAGCGCGCTGGACGCATAAGAATAATAATACTTCATTACATTGATATACCGGTGTTTTCAGTATTCAAAGCACTATCCACACAGGGAGGAAGCGGGAAGCGAACCCAAAATCTTCCACAGTCTCCTTACTACAAAGCAGCAACACTACCGCTGTGCCACAAAGCAGTTAAAGAATGCACCGGGCTCGATTTTGTTTTCACTTCTGTTTACAGCGATCGGGTTGTAGATAGCATTATTGCAATGTTACTTTTCTTGGTGCCTTATTACATTACGGATGTTTCACATGTTCATTTTTTTCCCTGTGCTTAAAAGACATTTAAAAAGTGTTTCTCGACTGTGAATCCAGAACAACTCAGTACGCAAGCTATATTAAGCGTCAACAACGAAGACTCGCTACAACTTAATGAACAAGTGCTGAAACTTATCCCTACCGAAGAAGTAACTTTCACCAGCGTGGCCTCTTTCGTCACAGACGATCTCGCTTTCAGTCATGGACAACTGTATGTTGCTCTCTCCAGAGATCCATCTTTTCATTCACTCACAGTGGTATCCACAAACCCACCCCCATTTGGACAACTGTGTCGTTCAGGAAGTGTTCACCCATCAATACATAATTATGCGGCGTATGCGACACCGCGGTTTGGCTAGTAAAGATAAAAATGTATACGTATGCATTAAAAAGTGACCGTGAAGGTAAGGCTTATTAAAATTGTTATAAGTGTAAAATGCTTCTACACATGTAAAACAATACAACTTACTATGTGATTTAAATTTAATTACTCAAAAATGTGATTTTTCTTTTATTGTTTTAAAAAATTTTGGGCACCCCAGGATAATATTAAACTTTATATATATATATATATATATATATATATATATATATATAGTGTACAAACAGAAACATTATATAAAATACAGAGTTATCAAAAAAAATCTCTGAAGAACATAAACATGACTTTTAGCTCTTGAAAATGTTTTTAATATTGAAGTTGAGTATGCCCCTAAACCTTTACACAACCGTCTTTGATGTGATTTAAACAATTCCACTTCAAGGAGTTGTAATGACACTTGGATAATAGGCAGCAATTTAAGGGCGTCATGCTTCACAGATCTAACTTTTCACAGCTGTAGCTTTGAGAGCTGTTTCTTGGCTTGTGAGCCAAATTGAAACTGAAGGAGTAATTGATATCAGGGCCTATCACAGTAATGGGATTGTCACCTAGTGATCTAAAATATTCATTTCCTAATCATGGACAAATGATGGGACAAGTTGAAATGCCAATTCTCTGGCACAGAGGAGCTGACACCTCGGCCAGAGACAATGTTCTTTTGTTCTTTATATCTACAAATCTGGCAACTGAATAAATGGGTAACAAGTTACAAAGAAGAGGTCAGAATAAGGGTTGTTTTTTGATTTCCTCTATTATTACACATCAAACATTAACACCAGAAAAGTCTTATTTTTCAAATACATAAAGAGATATGGCTGTATTAGGAAGAAAATAGGGTTATGCTTCAAGGTCAAATTGCTCTTCAGTGATTTTGTTCCTTCAATCAAACACAGATTTTCTGTCATTGTTTTTTTCATTTGAAGAATGTCACATTTGTCTACTGCCACTTAAATGAAACAAACTTGTTTTATTTTAAACTCATTTATTTTAAATCAGATTATAATATAATGTCATTGTTTGTGTCTATTATTTTTAACTGGGAAAGGGTTTCCTTATATTCTAATAATATGGATAGAACACTGCAGCTAAATTGAGGAAGACTTTCACCAAAATCAATATTTTTTGACTGTCTGAGCTTATTTTAAGGAAATAGTCTTTTTAGAATGATCATAAACATCGACAATGTAGCTCATATCACAGTAGTTTCAAATAGTTGTGGTTATGAAGAACCCATCTTTCTTAAAACTCTTCCTATAATAGATTTAATCTGTTCACACTGAACTGTAGACATGTTGCAGATACAGGTCTGCGAATTTCATTTGAAATTCACACAGTTTCTTTCATTGTAATGTAACACCATTTACTTGTGAATAATTCGAAAGTAGAAATACTGGTTACTGATACACCACTATAAAACCCCTAGTGACTTCTCCCCTGTATTAGTTTGTTGGTCTTTCTTGTGAAACGCACAGATTACACTCTTGAATAAGACCTGGGATTATTTTAGGCTTGTGTGTCCCTATAAGGAGAGTGAGTGTGGTATTCTAGATGGAAGCATTCATATGAACATTCGATATCTGACAAACAAAGAGAAAGAGAGCAGCCTAGGATCTGAATTTAGGCCCATAGCGCTAAGTAGTAATTAAAACTGAAGGGTGCAGGGACACCAGCGTCACTAGTGGGGAGCTATAATCTGGCATATTTGACCAGGTGAGTATTTAAAATCTTCTCATGCAAGAGAAGATTAGAGTAAATGTTATCTTCTAGGGAGAAGAGAGACTAAGATCATGACAGATAGAATGGGGCAAATGCAGAGCATGGTAAAGTGTATAAACTATGGACAAGTAGGTGCTTACACAACCAAATGGATGAGATATTCACTTGTCTAGGTAAGCACAAACTATTTTGTACTGTGCTTTTTCCCTTTGTGTGATTCTATCTTGCATATTAAAATAAAATTACTAGTCTTTTGATACTTGTTACTTATTCTTCATTTTGCCAGTTATGGAGTAATTCTGCTAGGTATTGTCAATATTTTTTACTGAAGGTTTTCCACAATTTTGATCTTATTTTTGTACAACCTAGATGTCACAAACTTCACTCTTGATGACAAACACCAAAATTTGTTAGTCTATATTAGACAAAGCTAGCTTAAATTATCCCTTTAAATGAAGTGATTTCACAGTAAACTTTTCACACCTGAAAAACATGTTTGACACCTTCTTTTCTAAACAAATGAAATGATAAATTGACTAATACTTTCTCACTGCACGATATAAATATACAGTATATCCAATGTATAGTGAATTCAGAAAGTATTCAGACCCCTATATTTTTTCACATTTTACTGTGTTACATCCTTTTGCTAAATCATTTCAGTTATTTTTCTCCACATCAAGCAACACTCAATACCCTAGAATGATGGAGCAAAAACGGGATTTTAGTCAAATTTGTAAATTGATTTCAAAAATTAAATATCATATTGACATAAGTATCTAGGCCCTTTACCACAATGTTTAGTTGAAGCACCTTTGGCAGTGGCCCCAGCCTTGAGCGTTCTTAGGTGTGACAGGACAGGTTTCACACACCTGGATTTGGGGATTTTTTGCCATTTTTCTCTGTAGATTCTTTCAAGCTCTGTCAGGTTGGATGAAGACTGTCAGTGAACAGCTATTTTCAGTTCTATATAAACATGTTTGATTGGGTTAAAGTATAAGCTCTGGCTTGTCTTTACTTTGTGATAAGGATCATTACCCTTTTTGGAAGGTACACTTGTAGCCCAGTCTGAGGTCCAGAACTCCCTGGAACAGGTTTTTGCTTTGTTAAACTTTCAATCCTGCCTAGTCTACACACAGCATGACAGCATGATGCCGCCACCACTTTGCTTCACTTTTGGCATGGTATTGCATTGATGATGAGCGGTGGCTGGTTCCCTCCAGACATGAATGTAATGATGGCTTCATCAGACCAGAGAATCTTGTTTCTCACAGTCAGAGAGTTATTTAGGTGCCTTTCTGCAAACTCCAAGCAGGCTTACATTTGTATTTTGCTGAAGAGAGGCACTTGTTTGGCCACTGTCATAAAGAATAGATCAGTGTAGTGTTGCAATAGTTGTTGTCTTTCTGAAAGTTTTCCACATTTTCACACAGGTTCTCTGGAGCTCAGCAAGTGTCAGCACCAGGTTCTTGGTCAACTCTCACACCATGGCCCTTCCTCCCACAATTGCTCAATTTGTCCAGCTGTCATGGTTGTTCCAAGCTTCTCCGATTTAAAATTTACCAAGGTAACTGTGCTCTTGCAAATTTGCAGTGCTGCAGGAATTTTTTGTAGACTTCGCCAGATCTACGCCTTGGCACAGTCCTCTCTCTAAGTTCTTAAGGCAATTCCTTCAACCTCATGGATTGTTGTTTTTTTTTTTGGTTTTTTTTTTTGATGTGATACACGTTGTCATCTGTGGGTCGTTATATAGACAGGTGGCTGCCTTTCCTAATCATGTGCAATCAGCTGAATTGACCATAGGTGGACTTCAAACAAAGCAAAGAAACATTTCAGAGATGTTTAATAGAATGGGATGCACCTGAGCAATGGGTCTGCATACTTGTGTCAATAAAATATTTCAGGTTTTTTATTTTAATCAATTTGCAAATATTTCTAAAAGTTTTTCTTTGACATTTGAGGTATTGAATGTTATTTGACATGGGGGGAAATTTATTGAAATGACTTTTGCACAAGTCTGCAACAAAGGAAAATGCGAAAAAAGTGAAGGAGTCTAAATACTTTCTGAATCCACTGTTTGATGTACTAGGTCGCAGTGATCCTCGCATGAGAACCTAGTCAGGATACCTGGAGGGGTGGTTGGGAAGTGGAGTGCAGAAGTGCAGCCCTGAAGGGGTCCCTTGGGATCAGTAGAGAGTGCTGTTGTGGGAGGACCACCCTACTTTGTCTGTGGCCTGGAAATGCTTCTTAGAGGAGACAGAAAGGCACCAGAAGCATTCCCGGATCCGGCATAAAAGGCAACACTCAGTGGAGGAGAGAAAGAGGATGAATTGGTGATTTATTGTACTCACTTATTGTATAATTGTGGCATATTATGAGGAGGAGGTATGTGAAAGTGCATTGAGGAATAACTATTCTTAATTTTATTCTATTAACGTGTGGTGCATTGTCTGTATTTTGGGTTTGTCTGTCGCCCCCTTATGATCTATATATTTAAACTGCTCAAAAAATTAAAGGAACACTTTGAAAACACATCAGATCTCAATGGGAAAAAAATCATGCTGGATATCTATACTGATATGGACTGGGTAATGTGTTAGGAACGAAAGGATCCCACATCGTTTGATGGAAATGAAAATTATCAACCTAAAGATGGCTAAATTCAAAGACACCCTGAAAATCAAAGTGAAAAAATGATGTGGCAGGCTAGTCCATTTTGCTGAAATTTCACTGCAGCAACTCCAAATCGAACTCAGTAGTTTGTATGGCCCCGACGTGCTTGTATGCATGCCTGACGTCAGGGCCTGCTCCTAATGAGATGAAGGATGGTGTCCTGGGGGATCTCCTCCCAGATCTGAACTAGGGCATCACTGAGCTCCTAGACAGACTGAGGTGCAACCTGGTGCCATCAGATGGACCGAAACATAATGTCCCAGAGGTGTTCCATTGGATTTAGGTCAGGTGAGCATGGGGGTCAGTCAATGGTATCAATTCCTTCATCCTCCAGGAACTGCCTGCATACTCTCACCACATGAGGCCGGGCATTGTCGTGCACCAGGAGGAACCCAGGACCCACTGCACCAGCATAGGGTCTGACAATGGGTTCAAGGATTTCATCCCAATACCCAATGGCAGTCAAGGTGCTGTTGTCTAGCCTCCATGGATATGCCTTCCCAGACCATCACTGTCCCACCACCAAACCAGTCATGCTGAACGATGTTTCAGGCAGCATAATGTTCTCCATGGCTTCTCCAGACCCTTTCACGTCTGTCACATGTGCTCAGGGTGAACCTGCTCTCATCTGTGAAAAGCACAGGGCGCCAGTGGTGGACCTGCCAATTCTGGTATTCTATGGCAAATGCTAATTGAGCTCCACGGTGCCAGACAGTGAGCACAGGGCCCAATAGAGGACGTCGGGCCCTCAGGCCACTCTCATGAAGTCTGTTTCTGATTGTTTGGTCAGAGACATTCACACCAATGGCCTGCTGGAGGTTATTTTGTAGGGCGCTAGCAGTGCTCATCCTGTTCTTCCTTGCCCAAAGTAGCAGATTGCGGTCCTGCTGATGGGTTTAGGTCCTTCTATGGTCTGTCCAGCTCTCCTAGAGTAACTGCCTGTCTCCTGGAATCTCCTCCATGCCCTCGAGACTGTGCTGGGAGACTCAGCAAACCTTCTGGCAATGGCACGTACTGATGTGCCATCATAGAGTTGTTGGACTACCGGTGCAGCCTCTGTAGAGTCCAGGTATCGCCTCATGCTACCAATAGTGACGCTGACTGTAGCCAAATGCAAAACTAGTGAAAAAACAGTCAGAAAAGATGAAGAGGGAAAAATGTCAGTGGCCTCCACCTGTTAAACCATTCCTGTTTTGGGGGTCATCTCACTGTTGCCCCTCTAGTGCACCTGTTGTTAATTTAATTAACACCAAAGCAGCTGAAACTGATTAACAACCCTCTGTACTACTTAACTGACCAGATCAATATCCCAGAAGTTTCATTGACTTGATGTATATGACTTGATATATATAGTACATAGGAGCGCTCCTGGTGTTCCTACTATCTCTAGGATGGATTTGTTTTGCTTTCTCTGCCTAATTAAGGCCTGTTTTTACTTGTTTGGACAGCTGTTCGGACTTTATATTTATATTGGGAGTTAACAGTGACAGCTTCCAAAAGCAAATTAAACACATGGAATCAGCTCTAGACCTTCTACCATCTTAATAGTTAATGAAATAACGAGGGACCTGCTCACATCTGGCTGTGGAACAGGTTGTCAGTTAATTGTCCAGATATGTTTGAGCCCCTGAAAATGGGGGGGGGGGGGGTTCATGTATAAAAATGTATGTAAATCTTAAATGGCTCATACGATATTTCTGTTAAATCCTTTAAATTAATGCTCAAAACCTATACTTCAATCATGTAATTATTTTCTTAATTTCAAATCCATTGTGATGGGGTAGAGAGCCAACATGAAAATTGTGTAACTGTCCAAATACTTATGAACCTAACTGTATATGCACAGTATGTGTGTACATAAAAACATTTATACATATATACAGTATATATCTATACAATTTATATCATTCTGTAAACTCAAGAAAAAGACATAAAGAAAGATTGGGGCACCCAATTTTAAAAATTTTGTCAAGAATTATAGTTCATATTGGGTTGGCAGATGTGTGTCTTGTTCCTGTGCATGGCTGAAGTGAGCACATCTATTTATGAGTATATTAGTGGTTTTCATTACTCAGACTGCTCTGTCATCTCATTCTTAACATTCTTTAACCATCTTAGACCAACTGCTTTATTTTTTTCTACTGATGGTAGTCTGTTTCCATAAAAAAACTTAAAACAAAAGAAGTAATCCAGCTTCTCTCAAAAATCTATGATTGAAACTACTTCGCACAGCTGAAAACCCAGAATTTCATTCTTCACACATGTCTCTGTGGAACTTGGCATATCATTGTCAGAATCTGCAACTGCCTTCACCTGTGCAAGCATTTCTTCAAAAAACAGTTTTATTACAGTTATTTCCATCTTTACCTAAAAAGAAGTGAAATTAAAAGTGACACCTTCCTGTATGTCAGGGATATACATTTAATTTTGTTTTCCAATTTAAGCGGTTGTTTATGATGCTTATTTGTTATGTCGCACCCAAACTAAAGATGAAAATATTAGTTAATCTTCATACGAGCATCTTCACACAGGTCACATTTTGGGAATCAAAATCATATTACCATTTATAGCCAAGCACAGACTGGCATTACTCTATCCTAAAGCAGTTTGCACAGGAAGAGAAAATCAGATCTGTGTTGTATGGGCCAAAAAAAATTTGTTTATGGTAAAATTGATGAAAATGTAGCCAGTGTGCAGTTTTTCTATGGCCAACATTCTCCTGGTTTTGAAAAAATAAATATGTTTACTAGTTGGGTGAAAAATACATGAGGTGGGTAGTAACGAGTTACATTTACTCTGTTACATTTACTTGAGTAACTTTTTTTTTAAATTGTTCTTCTAAGAGTAGTTTTACTGTACCATACTTTTTACTTTTACTTGAGTACATTTGTGAAGAAGAAACGCTACTCTTACTCCGCTACATTGGGCAACACTCGAATCGTTACTTTTTTTCCATTAGATACACTATATTTTTGCCAGAGAGAAGCCGCCAGTGGATCTTCTGCATGACTGTTTCACCAATCAGACGTAGCAACAATAATCACATGGCTCCGTTTCACAAATCAGACATCGTCATGCAGTCACATGACCACACACAAACTGCGGCAGCATAGCGGCACAAACTCCTCACAGACAGCGGACAGGGAAAGAAAGAATACAAGTGGAACCTCGGTTTGCGAGCATAATTCATTCCGGAAATGTGCTCGCAATCCAAAGCACTCATATATCAAAGCGAATTTCCCCAGTAGAAATGATGGAAACTCAGATGATTCGTTCCAGAACCCAAAACTATTCATATAAAAATGATTAATACAAAATCTAAAGTAAAAATACATAAAACAAATTAACCTGCACTTTACCTTTGAATAGAATCATGGCTGGTGTGAGTGAGTTTCTAAACTCTTGTGGGATTTGACCCAACGGGACGACACGCAGAAGAGCGTCCTGAAGCAACCTCAGGCACCCAGCGCTGTAGCAGTTCTCCGTAAAAGCGAATCCGAAAAGATCGCGGTCATGCTATAAGCACCTGCCGTTGATGGGTGATACAAGGCACAGGGAACATTATAAATGCGCAGGGCACAGTATTACTTGGCCACTAACCTGGACATGACCCTGCCTGACTGCTGTGTCTGTGTATAGGAGAGTGGCAGATCCTGCTACAATAAATAACCGCGTTGTTCCTGTTTCAAGCTGAATAAAGATGGTATCGGTAAAGTATTGAGACTCAGCTTCATGTTTTGGGGTGCAAAACGGGGACTCACACGTCGCAGCACACACACGTGGTCACAATACTGTAGTAAACAGTATACGCTTGTACGGATGTTGACTATATGAGTGAGGCACACTGACTGATGATTGCCCACAATCCTACAGCGAGAGAGAGAAGAACCATCAGCTCAGTTGTGATCACATGACGCTCAGCAGACAAAGCGTATACTGACTACTCGTATTGCAAGACCTCGCTCGTTTATCAAGTCAAAATTTATTAAAAATTTTAGCTCGTCTTGCAAAACACTCGCAAACCAAGTTACTCGCAATCCAAGGTTCCACTGTACATGAAGAATGAGAGCCAACTCCTGCTGAAGCTTAACCGTCACTTCACTGAGTTAAGAACTAGCACGTTTTAACCAAACATGCACAGACAGTCAAGGTAAAGTGAGACTTCTTGTACGTTCACAAGCTGTCTTGTTCTAATGTTATTTTCTATCAGCTGTGCTATTTGGAGGGCAAGTGAATATGCAGTATTATACTGCCAATGTACAGTATACCTTTTCACTGTAAGTAGTTTGCACTGTTCAAACACACATGTTACCTACTGTAGGTATTGGCTTCAAAAGCTTTGTTGTGAAAAACTGAGATTTGGAACTTTGTGTTATTTGTGCATCTTTATTTTGTAAAGATGTTATTTATTTTTACTCATTTTTTATTTTATTATTTGGAAATAGCAGAATTTGCACATTATTTTATATTTTTGTCTGTCTTATTACAACATTTCTAAAAAATAAATAATTTATTATGATCAAACAGTTACTCAGTACTTGAGTAGTCTTTTCACCAAATACTTCTTTACTCTTACTTGAGTAATTTTTTGGATGACTACTTTTTACTTCTACTTGAGTAACATTATTTTGAAGTAACGCTACTCTTACTTGAGTATAATTTTTGTCTACCCACCTCTGCTGGAGATACACATTTAAAATTCTTTTTTGTTTTGATACATCATTTAATGAACCCTTTGTTATGCACTTTACATTTTGTGATGCATGGATTCTAATGTGCTGTTCTTTCTTTGATAGCATTTAACTGAAAAAAAGGAAGAAGGACTTGTTAATGAAGCAGCAAGGTATATTTTACCCACAGTTAAAATGTAGTAGCTGTCTTTTTGGACTGTAAAACATTATGTTGCTGGTTCTGTCCTCTGAAATTAGTTTTTATTTAAAAGTCTGAGTAGTGAACTATTCAGCCAGTTATGATATTGTAATCTGTCAATTAATGTTTCTTTTATATACTAAGCAATATCATGCAGAATTCTACAAAGCATACAAAAATCAAATTGTAGAATTTTATGTTTTTTTGTCTCTGAAACATAAGCATAATAGATCAACTACAACATGAAATACTTTATTTAACAACAAATGAGGGTTTACAGTGAGATATAAACACCAAAGTAAACCTAGGTACAAATTAACAACCTCCAAAGAATAAGCCTACCTTCACAAGTCATGCTTCCTTACTAGCTGTGAGAGCAGCCTCCCTCCTTTTACTAAAAGCACACAATTTAAATTTCACCCCTCTCTCTCTCATATGACTTCTCTTATTAAACTCTTCCACTATGCCAACATGTTTTATTTTAGAGAGCGTGTTTTAGTAGTAAACACCATCCTATCAGGATTTACATTTAAAGACATATAGAGTGGTTGATTAAATTTATTTTTTAAAGTTGGAGCTCAGCACAGGGAATTCAGAGTGACATGTGCAGGGTCACATAGTCAGAAGTAAAGATTGGCATGGCAAGCCAAGTGCCTTACCTAACTTTTTCCGTGTATTCGCAGAAACATTTTAATAACCTTTGTGTAAACTATTTCATAATCAGCTCCTTATTGCCTTTTCTTATTATAAATTCTTCCATGATATCTCCTTCATATGCATTCCATGATATCTCCTTCATATGCATTTTTTTAAATATACTGCTCAGTTAACCTGTTTGTTTCTGCTTATCTCTGTTCAGTTTTTTAAAATGGCTTTAAGTATATGATTGTTGGTATAATTAATGGTTAGTGGATGCGTTTACTAAGTGTGGAAAGGCATAATAAGTGCATATATTTTATACAATGTGTTTCATTTTGTTTGTTATTATTATTATTATTATTATTATTAGTTGTGCCTCAAGTTTAAATGTTGTTTTAATGCAATGGATTTCACTATAATTCTATCCCTTGTCAGATGCATTTTGGCATCCTTAATATCTGGCTTGTTACTATTTATAGCATAGCACAAAATTGTATATTGTCTTTTATTTTAAATAACAATTAAAAAATATATAATTCAATTGTAAATGTTTTTTTATTTTATTTTATTGAATTTATTGTAACCATTCCATACAAATAGATAAATTTTTACAAAAATAGGATTTAAAACAAATCAACCCCCACCCCGAGAAAGAGAGCATGGCCAACAGAGTAAATCTTAAAGCTAGTAAAAATAAGTAAATTGATGAGTTTAATAAGTGGATAAAGATAAATGGAGAAGAAAAAGAAATGGGGAGAGAATCTGCATCCTTAGTGTTTTAAGAGCATAATCTAAAATTTTATTTATTAGATCCTGCCAGGTTTTGAAAAAGTTCTGCACAGATCCTCTAAGTGAGAATTTGATTTTTTCCAATTTCATATAGTATAAAACATCAGTTACCCACTGACTTAAAAGAGAAGAGTTAGGATTCTTCTAGTTGAGCAAGATAAGTCTACGTGCCAATAGTGTAGTAAAGGCAATTACAGTTTGTTTGTCCTTCTCCACTTTAAGCCCATCTGGAAGTACACCAAACACAGCTGTTAATGGGTTAGGAGGGATTGTGACACCAAGGCTGTCTGAAAGGCATTTAAAGATTTTGATCCAGAATAATGTTAATTTGGCGCAGGCCCAAAACATGTGGCCCAATGAGGCTGGAACCTGATTGCAGCGTTTGCAGGTTGGATCTTGCCCTGGAAACATTTTGGACAATTTTAAACGAGACAGATGTGCTCGATATATAATTTTGAATTGAATAATTGTATGCTTTGCACATATGGAGCTCGAGTGAATTCTCTGCATTGCTACTGTCCACTCCTTTTCTGAGATATTGAGTAAGAGATCCTTTTCCCATTGTCCTCTTGGATCTTTGAAAGGGAGGGACTGTAACATGGTTTTATATATTGCAGAAATGCTGTCTGAGTTCTCGAAACTGAGCAATACTTTTTCCAGTATAGAGGGAAGTGGGAGATGAGGAAAATCGGGCAAGTTCTGTTTAACAAAGTTTCTAATTTGAAGATGGTGAAAGAAATGTGTTGCTGGAAAGTTAAATTTGGAATGTAATTGTTCATAGGATGCAAAGACGTTGTCTATGTACAGATCTCTAAGTGATTTAATCCCAAATGTTTTCCAGATATTAAAAACTGCATATGTTTGCGAGGGTTGAAAAAGGTGGTTCTCGTGCAGAGGTGCCACAGATAAAAGCGTCTCTATCTTAAAATGCTTCCTACATTGGTTCCATATTCTGAGTGAGTGAAGCACAATTGGGTTGTTGGTATATTGGTGATAACTTGAATTTATAGGGGCACAAAGCAGGGAATATGTAAATGTTTTAATGTTTGCATCAAATGATTCATATATCTTTAAGGTTTATAGTGACAGTAGAATGCCTGCACACATTTTTACATTTTATTTTCTTAGTGCTTTTAGTTTTAAATGAGGAATTTTTCCCTTTTCTATATAATAAACCAGAAATGTACATGGGAAGAATACTATTGTAAAATAATTAAAATATCTTAAAAATAAAAAACTTACAGAGGAAGAACCGTCATTCAGTGGATTGCACTACCACCTCATAAATTCAGCATTTGACCAGCCACCATTCGTATGCATGTCTGCATGGGTTTTCCTCTCAAACCTTAAAGATGTGCAGATTAGGTTAACTGGCGTTTCTAAACTGGTCCCGTGTGAAAGTACTGTGTGTAGGAATGTTGCTCAATTCAAGGCTGTTTCCTGCCTTGTGCTCGATGCTACTAGAATAAGCTGTAGCTGTAGTCACCATGATTCAAATCAAGCAAATTTAAGAATGTTACATTACATTTAAAAAAGAATCATTAAACATAGTGTTCTAACAAAGTCGATTAATTAATATTAATTTAGTCTACTTTTGTTACACTAACAACCACTTAACACCTCACCGCAGTAAACAATAATTATAAATGTAGTAGGCCTTAAAAGAAATAAACATATAACATTTTATAAACAAAACAGAAAAATAAAATATGCAACATACATACAAAATAAAAGTATAAGCGAAATAGAAACATTATCCAGTATATAAAGAGAAATACACATTTACGTACTGTGTGCTCAATGAGTTGCCCTAGGTCAGCTATATTTAGAAATGCATCACTCCCGACAAAAAATTACCATTTCAATAGAAAATAGAATGTCTGAAAGTAGGATTATTATTTGTGAAGACACATCCATTTCAAGGCAGACCAGCTGCCGCCTTGGATACTGGGAAAAAGATTAGTAATGGCCAGTCAAAACAGTTAGTGCATTTCATTAGTAAGCAATATGAAAAGAATTTTCTATGCTAAAATATTAAGTCTTTATCCTTGACTTAAATACTGAGACTAGCAGGGTCTCTCTAATATTGGTAGATAGTTTTGGAGCTCTATAAATATTTTTTATGCTTAAAGTTTTAAACAGGCCTGCATCTTGAGATCACTATGTACTAATCTTTCAAGACTCTCTAGCTTCAAAAAATGGAATTTATTTTACTGAATTTCAAATCTGGAAAAACATTTTTTAGAGAGTGTAGAAACATGGAATGAAAAGCAGACTAGAAAAAGTTCCCTATTAAACAGTAAGTTTTGGCATAGAAATTTGAGGTTTTATCTGTTATATAAAAGCTTGGATGCCAAATACTGCAGCCACCCACTTTTTATAGTGGACTAACAGTGGCATCATCACATGCCATACCCATGTGATCGGCCATAGCGTCATTACATTAAACAACATGGTGTACTAACTCAGAAGGAAACTGAAAGAATTTTTTAATAAAAAATATCAGAAGATGATACAGAGTTGAGAATTTAATCCAGAGTCATTACCAAAAGTCTAATCAATGCATTGACAAGTTCAAAATGTTGGAAGGAAGGAAGGAAGGAAGGAAGGCAGGCAAGCAGGCAGGCAGGAAGGCTTTATTGTCATTGTACCAGTACAATGAAATTATAAAAGCTACAACTGTAAAAGGTGCAAGTACATCAAACAAATAATATAAAAAGTGCACATCTTATGACAAATAAATACAATACATAAATAAATAAGGGACAGGAAATTATTATTCACTAAAGTGATTGTCATTCGTACTGGAGGAAAAAAGAAAAGGTAACAATTCTATGATTTCTTAAAATATAAAATTCTGATGGCCCAAGGATAAAAACTATCTGCAAATCTTTTTGTTGTACTTCTAATGCTCTTGTACTGCTTACTGAAGGGCAGTAGTGTGAACAGTGAGTGGCCAGAATGGAAAGGGTCTTTAATGATTTTTCTGGCCTCTGCGGAGTCATTGGTCACTGGAGATACAGTATCTTCCAGGGATGGCAGAGAGCAGCCAATGATTTTCTCTGCCGTGGATATTGCCCTCTGCAGAGCTTTCCTGTCTGCTGTTATACAGCCAGCATACCGTGTTGAAATACAGTATGCTAAAACACTCTTGATGGTTGAGCAGTAGAAGGTCAACAGCAGCTTCTCCTTCATTTCCACTTTCCAGAGAAGTCTCAGGAAATGCAGTCACTGCTGAGACTTTTTGACCACCACCAGAGCATTTGCTGTCCAGGACATGTCTATGAACTTAAAGGAGGTGATCCTCTCCACCAGGTCCCCGTTAATGTATAGAGGGGCTGGCTGTGCTCTGTGCCTCCTGAAGTCATTGACTATCTCTTTAGTTTTGTGGGTGTTGAGTGAGAGATTGTTTCTGGAGCACCACACTCACAGCTTCTGCATCTCGTCACCAGTAATGAGACCTTCCACGGTGGAGTCATCAGTGAACTTGATGATAGTGTTGCTAGATTAATTAGATGTACAGTTGTAAGCGTACAGGGCATAGAGAAGTGGGCTCAGTACACAACCCTGGGGTGAGCTGGTGCTAAGTGTGAGGGTGGAGGAGCTATGGGGACCAATTCTAACAGTTTGTGGGCAGCCAGTAAGAAAATTAATATCCAAGCACAGATGGAGTGGGAAGAGTTCAGGTTATGCAGCTTATCGATTAGTATGCTAGGGATGATTGTATTAAATGCTGATCTATAATCGACAAATAGCATCCCTACATAGGTTCCCAAGTGTTCCAGATGGCTCATCACTGTATGGAGGGCTGTACTGATGCCGTTCTCCGTGTATCTATTTGATCTATAAGCAAACTGGTAAGGGTCGAAGGTGGGAGGGAGGCTGGCTTTAATGTGCTGAACTATAATTCTTTTAAAACATTTCATGATTGTTGATGTTAATTCAAATGGTCTGTAGTCGTTAAGGTTATTGATGACTGACCTTTTAGGGACAGGGATGATAGTAGCTGACTTAAGAAAGGGTGTAACGGTGGCCTGCGGCAGTAACAGATTAAATAACTTAGTAAGGACTCCTGTCGTCTGATCGACACAAGCTTCAAGTACCATGCCAAGTATGCCATCTGGTCCAGCAGCTTTCCTCGGGTTCACTTTAATACCAAAAATAAAAAGCTTGTTAACCAGGAAATGTTTGAGTTTCAAGAATCGCACACCAACACTGTTATTATCCAATCTCGGATACTAGAAAGTATATGCACCTTTCTGTTATACCCTTGACTTCTAATACACATGTGCAGTGTGTCCCTGGACATCACCCATAGCATTGCCATAGTAACCACTACAACAAACCTGCACAAAAAGGTCACATCCAAGTTCAAACAATTCATTCAAAAAAAAATTCAAAAAATTTCAGCTTCTTCAAGAGCCCTTCTAGAAGAAAAGAAAGGTCACAATTAAATTCTTCAAGTAATTAAACCCCAAAATTGATACATATCTTATTCATTACACTTCACAGTTACTCATAAACATTTTATGAACCACACCTGTCATACATAACACATGGCCGCTGCCATGAGAATCATCCAGAAACTGGCGATGATCTCAAAAATGATCAGTAAATAAAATGGCACTGAAAAGACATCAAAGTAATAACAACTAAAATAAGTAAAGCGTAATAACAATAAGTATTTCTAGTACCCACAAAATATTTATGACCAAATAAAAATTATGCCTAATAAGCCAACTCAAGTCTTAATTGTGTTGAAGAGTGCTACGATCAATAGTATCAAAAGCTCAGCTTAAGTTTAAAAGCATAATAATGGTATTATTTTGGGGATAATTTCTCATCTCTGCTAGTCGTTACACTTGCATTATTAACCCTGCTACTGTTAGACAGTTCGTTGTTGCCTATAGAGATGCTGCTCAGGCCTATGTTTTATGCAGGCCCTTCACTCACCTTTGTGCTGAGAACCTTATTATTTTGTTTAAATGCACTTACTGCAACAGTTTGTTCTATTGAAGGCTAGATGTGCTAAATGTAAATCTGAGCCATGGTTAAATGATGCCACTAAGGCCTTTAGACAAGCTTGTAGGAAAGCGGAGCAAAAGTGGGAAAAAGATAAGCTTCAGGCACTCTGACCGTATCTGGCTTGTCTGAGTCCATTTATACATTCTAGCAGTGGTTGTATAATTAGCTGATGGACAGGTATTGTTGTTTATTAGTTTTACTAATTAGTTAGCTTTTGATGTATTTGAACAAATATGTATCCATATTTGTGATAGTCCTGTACTTAGTCAGTGGTATAATCTATTCTTCATTGCCTGCACTTGGTGAGGAGCGCTGTGCGAGAAGAAAGTAGTTTCTGCTGTAGAAGATTGTATTTTTGAGGCAGCAATGATAGATTGGCCATCTAGCTCTGTGAATAGGATTAGTTGTGTTCCATTTTTGTGTATTGTATTTACGCAATTTTTGACACCCATGACATGTCCAGCCTACCTGAAAGGGGGTCTCTCTCTCTCTCTCTCTCTCTCTCTCTCTCTCTCTCTCTGTCTCTGAATTGCCTTTCTCAAGATGTCTTCTTTTTTTTTTTGTCTACAAAGTTTTTTTTGGGAGTTTGTTCTTGTCGTCTTTTGGAGACAATTGGGGGGTGTCCGTCAAAAACCTCCTTGTGTGATTTTAGGCTATACAACAAATGTTGTTGTTGCTAGTTAAAGTATCAGAATGCTATCAACATGTTAGAACTTAGTACTTTTCAAATGTTATTACTAATAATTGTCATCAACCAGGAGTTTTGTTTAATTAATACAGTTATTAATCCTGTTGTTTCTGCATGCCTTGATGCATCCCCATCACCTTGTGAAAACTTCCTTAGCTTTCCCTTTCTCCACTACAACCGGTCCAGAATGCTGCTGCTAGACCTTTGACAGGCACACGTATGCGTGACACTCTTTCAGCCTCCCTTGATTTCCTTCCAGTCCATTACAGTGTTGATTTTGAGATACTATTTTTCATTTTTAAGTTCCTAAATGGATTAACACTTTCCTACCTGTCCTTCCTACCTTTTACACCTTTACATTCCATCTCGCTAACTTAGGTTGTCTAATTACAGTTTTGCTTGAAAGTTTGTGAACCCTTTAATATTTTCTATATTTCTGCATAAATATGACCTAAAACATCATCAGATTTTCACTCAAGTCCTAAATGTAGATAAAGAGAAACCAGTTAAACAAATGAGACAAAAATATTATACTTGGTCATTTATTTATTAAGGAAAATGATCAAATATTACATATTTGTGAGTGGCAAAAGTATGTGAACCTTTGCTTTCAGTATCTGGTGTGGCCCCCCTTTGCTGCAATAACTGCAACTAAACGTTTCCGGTAACTGTTCATCAGTCCTGCACACCGGCTTGGAGGAATTTTAGCCCTTTCCTCCATACAGAACAGCTTCAACTCTGGGATGTTGGTGGGTTTCCTCACATTAACTGCTCGCTTCAGGTCCTTCCAAAACATTTTGATTGGATTAAGGTCAGGACTTTGACTTGTTCATTCCAAAACATTAACTTTATTCTTCTTTAACCATTCTTTGGTAGAACGACTTGTGTGCTTAGGGTTGTTGTCTTGCTGTATGACCCACCTTCTCTTGAGATTCAGTTCATGGACAGATGTCCTGACATTTTCCTTTAGAATTCTCTGATATAATTCAGAATTCATTGTTCCATCAATGAAGGCAAGCCGTCCTGGCCCAGATGCAGCAAAACAGGCCCAAACCATGATACTACCACCACCACGTTTCACAGATGGGATAAGGTTCTTATGCTGGAATGCAGTGTTTTCCTTTCTCCAAACATAACGCTTTTCATTTAAACCAAAAAGTTCTATTTTGGTCTCATCTGTCCACAACACATTCTTCCAATAGCCTTCTGGTTTGTCCACATGATCTTTAGCAAACTGCAGACGAGCAGCAATGTTTTTCTGGAGAGCAGTGGTTTTCTCCTTGCAACCCTGCCATGCACACCATTGCTGTTCAGTGTTCTCCTGATGGTGGACTCATGAACATGAACATTAGCCAATGTGAGAGAGGCCTTCAGTTGCTTAGAAGTTACCCTGGGGTCCTTTGTGACCTCGCCGACTATTACATGCCTTGCTCTTTGAGTGATTTTTGTTGGTCGACCACTCCTGGGGCCTCATGTATAATGCCGTGCGTAGAACTCACACTATAACATGGCGTAAGCACAAAAGCAGGAATGTGTGTACGCACAGAAAAATCTAGATGCAGGAATCTGTGCACACGCAAACTTTCACGTTCTTCCACTACATAAATCCCGATCAGTGTGAAAAGTAACGCATGTGCATGCGCCTTCTGTCCCGCCCCAACTCCTCCCAGAATTATGCCTCTTTGAATATGCAAATCTATATAAATAGCCTTCTGTGAAAAGACAATGGGAAAAGCACGGGGGGAAATATAAGAATTTCAGTGAATACCAAGTGGAGGCAAAGGAAAAACTTACTATTTGTTGGTTTAAACAGTGGTATAATCAACAAAAGAAAGTTGATCGAGTGAAATAGTGTCGAAGAAACTCAAAAGCTCAAGTTCACAAAGTCGCACAGTGCCCGAAATAAAAAAGAAGTTGTCACATATCAAAGTCGGCGTGAAAAGGCGACTCATAGCGGAACGGCTGTGTGTCATATGAAAGCTTATTAGGTACAGAGAAAAAAAATAGGCACACAGTGGGGAAAAAAGCACGAAATGTCAACTCTAATCTCGAAATTTCCACTTTAATCACGTAGTTTATTTTGTCATTAAAGTAGAACATCATAAACTTCATCTTAAAATCGTTTTATTTTACTAGATTCTCAAGTAGCACGTTAAATGCTTTGTTCTGTATTTGATCTTCTATGTGCTCTATGTGTGTGAATCACTATGTGCTTCTGTTCTTTCTCTTTCTCCGACAGGACACAGAATCCATTGCATTCGTGATATTACAGCTCTCTGAAAATTTAAAATACTGAGATGTATACGTGATATCTTTTTCATGATGATAGGAAAGCATGTTATTAAACATGGGAACATGGTGGCGCAGTGATTGTTCATATCTCACGCAAGAGGCTTGCTGCGCCATGTGCGACCTTCGATGAAATAATTTATTACAGAAGTACTGTCTCTTTCAAACGTACTAACCTCCAATTCCTGTCCTTACTTTTCTTTCTCCAAATACCCAATCGCCACACAATCAGCTCTGTAATAGATGTTAAGCCATCTGTAAGCTTAGAACACCGATTCTTCAAACTTTTAAGGAACACTGAAATATCTTCGTAGTACATGTTTAATTATTCTATCCGTCTATCCTTCCAGTGTCGCGTCAGCACCAGCAATAATACAGCGCAAGGCAGGAGCTATCCGTGAACTAGCTAGCGCTGCGGCACCGTGTCCTCACATGTTTAATTATTAACAATACAGATTATTTAAATGAAGTTAAAGTTTTATCTGTATACTATAAGCAACATATTTTGCTGCATTTCATCTTAAAAATGATATCGTCATCATACGCGCTTTATAAAGTGGCGCAGGTTGTGCAATATTATAACTGTAGTGCAAGTTTACAGTGGGGTAATTGTACTTATAAGTACAAACAGTTCTACAAGGAGCACTTGATGGACTGATTGAGTGCGTTTATAGTTCTTGGGATAGTTCTGTGGCAACCCTTAACGGGAGCAGCTGAAAGAAGAAGAAGATGCAGTGAGCGTAACAACGCTAAACCAGTTATGGTATTTGGAATACTATGGCTATTCCCTGGACCATTATATTGCTACAGGTTAATTACAATCAGATGCATTACACTAATAAACAATATGCAGTTAATTTCAGTGTATTTATAAAGCCGCGTCAGGAATGTGGGTCTAAGAAAGAAAGGGTGACCACACAGGAACAGTAGCACTGCTTTGACGCTGGGTGCCGCCAGTCTGCAAAACCTAGTGGAGAAACTGCGTATGCCAGGGTATGAGGTACTGTGGAAATGTGCGTGGCTTTACGCCAAGTTTAGGTTTTATACATAGCGATTTCAGCGTGGAATGTTCGTACGCAACATTTCTGTGCATACGCACCGTTTATACATGAGGCCCCAGGGAAGGGTAACAATGGTCTTGAATTTCATCCATTTGTACACAGTCTGTCTGACTGTGGATTGGTGGAGTCCAAACTCTTTAGAGATGGTTTTGTAACCTTTTCCAGCCTGACGAGCATCAACAACTCTTTTTTAGAGGTCCTCAGAAATCTCCTTTGTTCGTGCCATGATACACCTCCACAAACATGTGTTGTGAAGAGCAGACTTTGATAGATCCCTGTTCTTTAAATAACACAGGGTGCCCACTCACACCTGATTGTCATCCCATTGATTGAAAACACCTGACTCGAATTTCACCTTCAAACTAACTGCTAATCCTCGAGGTTCACATACTTTTGCCACTCACAAATATGTAATATTCGATCATTTTCCTTAATAAATAAATGACCAAGTATAATATTTTTGCCTCATTTGTTTAACTGGTTTCTCATTATCTACTTTTAGAACTTGAGTGAAAATCTGATGATGTTTAATGTCATATTTTTGCAGAAATATAGAAAATTCTAAAGGGTTCACAAACTTTCAGGCACAACTGTAGATACTCAAGTAGTGTCGAGGGCTTGACTAAAACTTAAAGGTTGAGCATGCATATGCAACAGCTGCTCCTAGGCTTTGGAGCAATCTACCTACTACAACTGTGAGCAATTTTAAATTTAGGTTGAAAACTCATCTATTATCTTTAACTTTTAATTAGAATTGGTTCATTTAATATATTTTTACTGTGTTTATTGCCTTTTGTTTAACTTTATTGATGTTAAAATAATGCATTAAATGTAAATATAATTCTCAAGAGTGCATTGGTCTTATAAAATTTTGCAAAAAAAATGTTGTAAACATATTTTCTGGTGAAGTTTCCACATCTAAGTGAGCATTAAGGTTAGTAAGATTTCTTAATCACAATTTATAGTTAATTTAGATAAAAAGTTAATAAATTGGAAAAACAATTGGGAACAAGGGAATTAATAATATAATTATGCTTAATTCATTTTTGTTTAACATTAGGATGAAATGTTATGTAGGCTTTTTGGTTGTATTCATTATTAAGTTCTTGGCCACCAGCATGTTATTAATACCATCAGGAGAAATCTAAACCAGCTGTTAATTAACATTCACCGACACCATTTTATGTTTTGTTATTAGTATTTTCACTTCCAACCATACAATAGATATGATGGATAATTTAAAAAAAAGGTTAACTAAGAAGTTAATCTTGTGCATGATAAGTAATGTTTGACAACATTGTGGGTGATATGTGAAATGCTGTCTTGTAACTTTTGCGTAAGTTCTATATTCAGTACCATAACATGAAAATAACCTTTATATTTGTGAGTCAGATATATTGTAAGTCAATATGCAGTATGGTTAAAAACCTCATTTGTAGAATAGAGAGATTTGCATGTTTTGTCTGTTTTATGTTTTTACTTTTTATTAATTTATATTCAGGCAGGCTGCCTTGGCTGATCTTATTATCATCAATAAAACAGACTTAGTAGGTCAGGAGGAAATTAATCACCTCAAAGAAGTTGTGAGGTAAGATCTAAGGTTTTTATAAATCTGTGATAATAATAAGGTATTTTTTTTAATCAAACTTGATGCTTTTTTTACAGTTCAATAAATGGATGTGTCCAAATTATAGAAACAAAGAAGTCAAGGTATGTATTTTTGACACATTTCACTAAATACAAAAATCTAGTTAAGTATAAAAACAGCTGAAATGCAATACTCCTTTTACATAAAACGTAACTGCAGTAATAGTATTCACAAAGGACACTTTTGAAAATATCAGTTCAATAAATTTAATTCACTATGCATGTATCCATTACGCTGTTTTGACAATTTTAGGTCTTATTGTATATACTTTGGTTTGATAAGTACTTAAGATTATAAGTGGAATGTTTTCCTTCCAAATACTGGTCCCTTAGTTTTGAAAAAGAAAAATATTCATGATTCTGCAAATTTATAAAAAAACAATATGAATTTATACATCTAGCACATGCTTTCCGATTTCAATTTAAAGTAGCTTTCTCTTTCTCTTTTTACTGTCTTTTATTGTTGCAGTTAGCATCATGTGTATCTTAAGTTAGAACATTAGAACACTCTAGACGAGAACAGGCCATTCAGCCCAACAAAGCTCGCCACAGTCCTATCCACTTATTTCTTCCAAAAAAACATCAAGTCGACTTTTGAAAGTCCCTAACGACTTACTGTCTACCACACTGCTTGGTAGCTTATTCCAAGTGTCTATCTTTCTTTGCGTAAAGAAAAACTTCCTAATGTTTGTGCAAAATTTACCCTTAACAAGTTTCCAACTGTGTCCCCGTGTTGTTGATGAACTCATTTTAAAATAACAGTCTTGATCCACTGTAATAATTCCCTTCATAATTTTAAACACTCCAGTCATGTCACCTCTTAATCTTCTTTTGCTTAGCTGTATAGGCTCATCTCTTTTAATCTTTCCTCATAATTCAACCCCTGTAGCCCTGGTATCAGCGTAGTCGCTCTTCTCTGGACCTTTTCTAGCGCTGATATGTCCTTTTTGTAGCCTGGAGACCAAAACTGCACACAGTACTCAAGATGAGGCCTCATCAGTGCATTATAAAGGTAAAGCATAACCTCCTTGGACTTGTACTCCACACATCATGCTATATAACCGAACATTCTGTTTGCCTTCTTAAATGCTTCTGAATACTGTTGGGAAGTCGATAGCTTAGAGTCCACTATGACTCCTAAATCCTTCTCATAAGGTGTACTCTCGATTTTCAGACCTCCCATTGTGTATTCAAACCTAACATTTTTACTTCTTATGTGTAATACTTTACATTTACTGACATTAAATTTCATCTGCTACAAATCTGCCCAAGCCTGTATGCTATCCAAGTCCTTCTGTATGATATAGCAGATTCCAAATTATCTGCTAATCCACCTATCTTGGTATCATCTGCAAACTTAACCAGCTTGTTACTTATATTCCTATCTAAATCATTTATATATATTAAAAATAGCAGCGGCCCTAGCACTGACCCCTGTGGAAGACCACTTTTAACATCGGCCAATTCTAAATTGCACCATCACCCTCTGCTTCCTGTGTCTGAGCCAATTCTGCACCCATCTAAAAACATCACCCTGAACTCCCACTTCTTTTAATTTGATGCCCAACCTCTTATGTGGCACCTAATCAAATGCTTTCTGAAAGTCAAGATAAATAATATCATATGCTCCACTTTGATCGCATCCTTTTAGAATCCTAATCCTAATCCTATCCTAATAGAATTACAGCATGTTAGTAAAACACAACCTCCCTCTTCTGAACCCATGCTGACTGTTCAAAATAACTCCTGTCCTTGCCAGGTGTTGCTCAATCTTATCCTTAATAATTCCTTCCATTAATTTTCCTGTGATGCATGTTAAGCTTACTGGCTTATAGTTGCTTGGATCTGCCCTGTCACCCTTTTTATATAATGGGATGATATTTGCCATTTTCCAGTTCTTCGGAATCTCTCCAATGCACAGTGACTTCCTAAAAATATGTGTCAAGGGTTTATATATGTGCTCACTAGCCTCCTTAAGAACTTGAGGATAAATATTATCTGGTCCTGGTGATTATTAAACCACTAGTAACATTAACCTGTTGAAGATGGGTAATAGAATAAATATAAAAATATTTGATGTATCTTGCCCTATGTGTACTTTCAGCATCAACACATTTCTGAATTTCTCTGGACCAGTGCACCCTCTCTCATGTGCATTCCCTGCTTCTGAGACTCTCAGTCATTTCAAGATGCCTTGATTGCCTCCTGTCTACTTATATACAGTACTTGTATATCTTCTGTATCTCTTGACATGGTTCTGTAACAGGCAAGGATTCCATTCATCAGGGTCTTATAATTATTGGTTCAACATTCGCTGAGGTTATAGTAACCCCTTAGTACTTCTCTAGTTGAAAGTACAGTGCCGATATTTGCCCAGCTTTGTTCAGGCTTGTAGTAATGGGCTGCTGGCCACTTGAAAACTATAAGAAAAGCCTCAATATTTTGTTATTCCTTTTTTTGAAAACAAAGAACTCTGAAAGCATGAGGAAAAAGATTATCTGATCTGTTGAGACAACTCTAAGCACTGCGTCTGGGAAAGACCGGGCACTCCCACCTGCCTAATACCATCCCTAAGCATGGTGATGGCAGCATCATGCTTTGGGGATACTTCTCAGCAGTGGAAACAGGAAGATGGTCACAAATGAGGGAAGGATGATACCTGCTCCAGAATACACTCAACCTTGATCTGTGGCGACTATTCACCTTTCAGAATGACTATGACATGAAGCATACACCAAGACAATGCCAAAATAGTTTTCAGAGCAAATCTCTGACTGTCTTTGAGTGGCCCAGCCAAAGCCCAGACTTAAATCCCAAAGACCATGTATAGAGAAAGCTGAAGATGGCTGTTTTGCAGATGCTTCCCATTCAATTTAACTGTCCTTGAGAGGAACTTCCAGGGAGACTGGGATAAACCGCCCAAATCCAAGTGTGAAGAGCTTGTAGAGAATTACCCAAGAAAAGTTGAAGCAGTAATTGCTGCCAACAGGACTTCATTGAAGTACTGAATTAAGGGTCTGAATATATATGTGAATGAGAGATTTCAGTTTTTGATTTTTTTTAAATTTGTAGATCTTTCTAAAAACATGTTTTCACTTTGTCCTTAGGGGTTATTGAGTGTAAATTGATTGGCAAAAATGACAAATTTATTAATTTAAAATTAAATCTGCAACACAATGAAGTGTGCAGAAAGTGAGAGGTCTGAGTACTTTGTGATTCCACTGTATATTGTCTTCTATATGCTATGATTCTGAACTGTGCATAGCAGAGCTCCAGTTTGCTTTACATCAGTTGGCCTTGATCACTGTTGTATACTTAAAAGTTATTACTGTATACCATTTTTTTCATACCTGTGATACACATTAACATACTAAGTATACAGTGCTTCTGCATTTTTAAATAATTATTTATTTAAACTTTTTTTATACATTCACCCTATGAATTACTTATTGCAGAATTTCACATACATAAAATTTGGCTCGGCTAGGTAAAAAGGATTGGTATGGGTGTGGTTGATTAGCAACAAACAAACAAACAAATGTTTATAGAAGAAGCAGCAGAATGTTTATTTGCACCTTATGCATTTCGACACCTTTGATCCTGTCATAGTTAACATTGGTAGGGAGTTCACAACTAGGTATCTATGTGATATCAGTCTTTTATATTAATAAGATTGTAAATTGAAGAAGTTGAGAAAATGTGCTAATAGGCATTTTAGGCACGCAAAGCTGAAGGTAGTCATACAAGTTCTGATACTGTGCATTATTATTGCTATTCTGTTTCCTTACAAAATCGCCTTATGCAATATTGTTACTCAGTTTAGCATTAGGATTAAAAATGAAAGGATTCCTTATCTGTCTAGTGGGTTTTGACATACTTATTTTATCTGCAGAGTTCACAGTTAGTGCTCTTAATTTAACCAGCAAATAGTGGTGCCCAAATGGAATAGTCATGGCTAATCAGTGACAGAAAAATAATGATTTTTACTTACATCATCCAGGACATACAAAAAGGATGTGACATAATTAATATAAGTGAAGGGCCTTTGTAATAATGTAAGAAGGCTCCAGTAAGAGGTCATTTGTGCTTTTAACTGTTTTTCTAGTCTACAACTAGCCACAAATAAAACAATACATTTTAAATCTGCACAAAACGGTTTAGTGGATACTGCTGCTGTTTCATAGCTGTACTTTTTTCATCCTGCCAGTCTGCATGTTCTCTTTGTGGGCATTTTACATTAATTGGTGACTCTAAATTTGGTGTGGGTTTGCTCAGCAATGTCCTAACACTCCATCTAGGGCTGACTTTTGCCTTGGGCTCAGTGCAGCCAGGATGGTTACCAACTCATAGTGACCCTGATAAATGTGTTAGAAAATGAAACAATGGCTCTTCTTAGAGTTAGTAGTTTTGGGGTTTTTATGATGTTTATGCTCAGGGTATGTTGGTATCTGGTGTGTTACAAAAACCTGATCCACTGATTAGTTATATATTGTATTCGTTTTTTGTAACTGGTACACTGTATTTCACTTGAATTGTCAAAAACCAAGGTCCTTACCATCCAAATGTTAATATCTGGGAAATGTTGCCACCAAACTCTTTATTGCTCTCAGGTAGTATGGTCATCAGGCAGTGGTATGCCTAGCTTTACAAACAAACTTGGCCAGGTTTAATAATGCATGTTCTGAGAGGTGACAATCAATGAAAACCCATCAAAAAGCAAAGATAGATACCATTTAACTTTTTACCTTTTTTTAACATTCTGTTTTGTTTGGGTTGTCATGGCAGATTGAGTTACATTTACAATTTTATTTGTTGATATCCTCACTTCCTAATTACACTGTATAGTCATATGATAATTCTGTATGGGATCTCATCTATTTATACTGTAATTTAATTACAATAAAAAAATTAACCACAAAATAAAAAACAAGGTCCTAGCACCTCATAATGACAGATTAATTTTCTGATTTTACATTACATTTATTTCCTATAGGGTTAACCTATCAGATGTTCTGGATTTACATGCATTTGGCGGCAAAGCATCAACAAGGTATTATTTTTTTCCAATTCTTTAAATTGTTGGGTTACATTGGTGTATTTTAACTTTTAGTTGCATGTTTAATTGCTAATAAGCATGGTCTTTTTTTCTATATTTCCCATTTTGAATTAACATCTAATGCACCCTCAAAAATGTTTACCTATTATGTACACAATAGTAAAACAGTAAAAGTTTTAGTTTTTTATATTGTTTATCATAAGCAAAGTGATTCCCTATCTATAAATATGGGACGGGGGCTTCTGAAATTGTTTTAGTCCTAGGCAATATTTGTGTCTTAAGATGGAAGTCAACAAGGATAGTACTATAATGCACTGCACTATTCAGAGCTATAGAAAGAAAATCAAATACTGCTTGATTTTTTTAAGTTTGTCTTATAATGTGTAACAGGATGCATTACTTTTGTTACATTATTTGGAGGTGAAACCAAGACACTAAATCTTGTGCTAAACTTAAACTTTTGAATTTTGAAAAATTAAATAATAATAATGCATACAAAACATGTGGACTGAAAGTGTACATTTAGAAGTAGCATAACAAAAACAACAAACTGTACCAATTCTGGATGTTCCTTGTGTAACAACATCCAAAAATTGAGGAATTAGAAGTTTCACAACTGCTCTATGAGTCAGTCTTTTCTTTTTCCATTTTCTTTATTTATTCACTTAATTGAAATATTATTCTCAGTGTGATGCTTAATTCTCATATTATTAGCTAAATCATATTTGTATTTGATTAAAGCTCTATTTCATATTTTTTTTCATTCAACATAGCCTATCCACTTAAATAATGTCAAGTTACAAGCTACTGTGAAACATGGAATGTGGTGGGGATATATAAGCTGCACCACATTTTAACTAAATAGATGAATAATAAAATTAACAGGAACAAACTACAGCCTGCACCCTATCCAGGGTTAGCTACCGTCTGGTCCCAGATACTGATTATATAGGCTTGGGCCACCTTTACTCTGAACCAAATGAAGTGGACTTGAAGATGAATGGATGAAAAATACAGTTGTGTATTTTTACTTAGTAGCAATTAAATTATGAAACAAAATTATGAATCTTCAGAATTAAGGTTCACATGAATCTATACAGGGGCGGCACGGTGGCGCAGTGGTAGCGCTGCTGCCTCACAGTTAGGAGACCAGGGTTCGCTTCCCGAGTCCTCCCTGCGTGTAGTTTGCATGCATGTTCTCCCCGTGTCTGCGTGGATTTCCTCCGGGTGCTCCAGTTTCCTCCCACAGTCCAAAGACATGCAGGTTAGGTGCACTGGCATTTCTAAATTGTCCCTAGTGTGTGCTTGGTGTGTGTGTGTGTGCGCACCCTGCGGTGGGCTGGCACCCTGCCTGGGGTTTGTTTCCTGCCTTGCGCCCTGTGTTGGCTGGGATTGGCTCCAGCAGACCCCCGTGACCCTGTAGTTAGGATATAGCGGGTTGGATGAATCTATACAAAACATATATGAAAATATCTCTGCTCTGAAAAAGTCTGCTCTACAGACAGTACTGTATTGCAGTCTGATAACAGCTGCATATAAACATACAGTATTTTAAGCAGGTTGTTGAGTAATGCCATGTGGCACTTGGTATATAATGGCAATATATTAATGATAATTAAATTAATATTTTCCTTATTTAAAAAGAAGTTAGAAGAGTCTAACATAGATAGATAGATAGATAGATAGATAGATAGATAGATAGATAGATAGATAGATACTTTATTAATCCCGATGGGAAATTCACATGCATGTCTTTGTGCGATTAAACCTAAAGTACACATAAAAACCCTCACAGATATGGGAATTATATGAAATCTCTTCAGAGGCTGCAACCAGATGCAGAGTCACACCAAGGAGGCTGGGACTATGATGCTCCAGCACTAACCCTTGCACCACCTTACATGCCTGCCACATGAATCAGATAAGGGGTAGGACAGGTTTTTAAGGTCACATTAGTCCAATTTCTTGCCAATATTCAAAGCATTATATTCAACACTAATATAAACCCAGGCTCCAATTCTACCAGTGTGTTAGTGGCAGCAGAATTATGTAATATGAATTATTTTTATTATCACAGAATAGGCAATGGTATTGATTCCAGAAGTGAACATATGGAAAATAGAGCTACAAAGCTACTTTCAGTCTACTAAAAATTGAAGTTTATGAAAAGATTTTTCTTTCAACAGGACAATGATTCCTCTTATTCAACTTGGGGTTCATGAGGTATCAGTACACTCTGTGATTTGTTTGACAGAAACACGCTTGCCCCTTTTCTTTTTTGCCTCAGTTTCTTAGGGACAAATATACAATCCATTCTTACTTTTGTTTTTCTATTTACAGATTAGATATATTTTCAGGACATGTGGAATTTTTCTACCCCTGTTCCCAACCATCCATTATTTGACTTTTTTTCTACTTTGCTCTCCACCAAATGCATTTCCTTTTTGTATGCCTGCCTTCATGACTTCATTATCACACCTATCCAGGTCAGAGGTGATCATTGACCTATCCTTGTCAACTCCATTGTGTTGGAACACAGTTTTTCAAAACGTAGATTCTGGAGGAATTTTTTAATCATCAACACATCCGAGATGAAGTTATTCACAGAGTTGTCACTATCCTAGAAAACATTTCTTGATTAATTTAGCTCCTGAACTACTCTGTCACCAGTGTTCCCTTAATGCACCAGGCACTTTTCTCCACACATTCTGAGAATGTCCCCACAGTTCTGTGGGCCTCAAGTGCTCTGATCTTCTCCTTCATTTTACCTGTCTCAGTTCCTTGCTCTCCTATCATTCAACTTCTTTTAGATTTATCTACTCTCTCATTCTCTCTTCATCAATAGTGCATTATTTCAATAGCTTCAATAATGCCTTCTTCCTCTTTTTGCAATGAAAAATAAAACCGATCTCAAAATACAAAATAAAAGAAAAAAACAGGATGATAATTCCAGGAACAATTTCAAAGCAACACTAGAGTAGGCTAAATGTAAAGTCAAATCTAAAATTAAAAGTTCAGTGAAAAGCCTAGCCTCAGTCCCAATCTGTAGCATGATTTGAAATTAGAGGTCAACCAACACTGTTCTAGAAACTTGAATAAGTTGGAGAAAATTTGCCAAAATATGTAGGCAAAGATCACCTGTAAAAAGTGGTAGACACCTAACCCATAAGACTGAAAGATGTAATTGTTACCAAAGGTGGCCTTGCCAACAAATAAGTAATTTTGTCTTCTTCAAATAAAAAGTTTGTTTTCTTCAGCATGTGAGTCAGCATTAGAAATACAGACTGGAACATTTGGAGAAGTGGTTCAAGTTTATTTTCAGATAGTCCTAGACTGTGTCATACTATTCAGTAATATGGTATTAAATTACTTTAAAAACATGTACAATTTACAATTATTGCAATATTTTATATTACAACCTCACAGCGTGCATATAAATTGCAATTTTAACACTGGTGCATAAAGTACACCACGTAAGTACTTATGAGATGAGAAAAGGTGCGAGTAGTTAAGGGTTAATAGAATACAAAAAGCTCATGTCCCTGAAAATAAACAGAAGCGGGAAGCAATCATATAAGTACATATAATACTGAATTGATTTAACCATATTATCTGCATATTATTATTGTAAATAATCAACATTTAACCTGCAACTAAATGGTGTTTGAACTAATTAATAACACAGGATAGGTGCAGCTGCCCTAACTGATGTAAACACAGTATCGATTTAGAAATGGACAGTGGTGTTGGGAGGTGGAAGGCATCAAGTGGCTTAAGTCCCTGATCTCTGGTGCCCAGTCCGTGATCTTTCAGCTGCAGATATACACAAACAATCGTGGCAAGCCCAGGATCTTCTTGCCCCTCGTGTATTATTTGTATTCCTGTTATAAAATAAATAACTTTGTTTACAAATTCTTTGTTATTTATACAATTTTAATCAATTACTGTGTTATAACTAATATTAACAGCTAAATGGGGAACTTATTTTAGTTCCTTTTTTCTTTTCATATTAATACTGATTTTATGCTAACATTGATAATTTTGTATTAATAGATATTTTTCAATAGTTAATTATTGGCTACTACTCTATTATTATTATTATTATTTATTGGGTATACATTCAAAAATGTTATGTTTAAGAAAATTGAACAACAATTAGTCACAGACCCTCCACCACTAACACACATCAATCAATGCCATTTTCACATCACTTGAATTGCAGTCTGCTGTGTGTGAAAGCTATTGAGCCACCACAAGCCTATTTGTGCCCTGTTTTAAACTCTATTCTAAAGTGTTGTTAAATAGCTCATATTTAATGTTGTTTACTAACACATGTAATTGAATTCTATTATCGTAATTACTTTTAAATATGACTCATTGCTACTAAACTATTTAATAAAAAATAAATAAAAAATTTGAACAACTCCAAATTGGGAGTGGTGCTTTTGTAGCACAGTGATGCAGACTTATTAATGGTTGCCTTCAGTCTTAGTAAGTGCGGAATGAGAGTTGTGTGTTTGAGGATACACCCTAAGTCCTTTGTGCAATTTTTTTTGATGTCTGTGTGTAGCTGAGGTTTAAAGAGTACCTGGGTTTCACTCTACTGTTTTAGGATGACCATGTTCTCTTGGAGCAGTTTGCACCTAGAAATAACACAGCTGGGATGAGAGTGAAAGCTGTCAAATCCCACAGGAAAATATTTGCTTGTCTCTACAGATGATAGGTGATGATACACATAGTAGAAGAAGTTCCCAGCATGGAATAAAGTAAAGGTACAGCTATTAAATAAATTACCCAGGGAAAAATTTGTGTATCCAAACCAAAATTTCACCGATAAGACCCACTGTAGGGGCTAACTATGCATTCCTCTGCCAAGTCACAAACAAGCCCTCATAAAGCAGAGCTGCAGTCAGTAAATAAAGTTCAAAAAGGGGAATCTGTGCAAAATTTGGATTTTCTTATCTGACACACATTCCACCTTATATGTTACATTATATAAATATATAATATATATAATATAAAATGCACACACACACTCTAACATTGAAAAGTCTGGAGTCACCCAGAAATTTTCATGTTTTTTATAGAAACTGAAACTGATACCTATTTATTGATACCATTAAACTGATTTAAAAATGTAACCAAAACATTACTAATGGCTATTACTGCTTGAAATAAAAGGTTTTTAATTTATTATTCACATGTCAAAGTAACGTCTACATGAATGCTGGGACCCAAGGTTTCCCAGCAGAACTGACTCCGCTGGCTTGCCTTCTTCCCACAGTGCATCCTGCTGTCATCTCTTTCCCATGTAAACAACACACACGAACCTGGCTGTCCACACGATTCACAAGGTCACCTTCTTCCATTGATCCATGGTCTAGATCTAACGTTCATGTTCCCATTGTAGTTGCCTTTGGTGGTGGACACAGGTCAGCACTGACACACTGGATCAGTCTGTGGCTGAGCAGCAAGCTGCAATGTGTGTTCTGACTCCTTTCTCTCATGCCCAGCATTCAGTTTTTCAGCAATTTTTGTGCAACAGTAGCTCTTCTGTGGGATTGGAGCAGTTGAGCTTGCCTTTGCTCCCCACTCTCATCAATGAGCCTTGGGCACCCACGACTCTGTCTCTGGTTCGCCAGTTGTCTTTCCTTTGACCACTTTTAGTAGGTACTAATGTCTGCATACCGGAACCCAACAAGACCTGCCATTTTCGAGATGTTTTGAACCAGTCATCTAGCCAGCTCAATTTTGCCCTTTTCAAAGTCATTCATATCCTTATGCTTGCCCATTTTTCCTGCTCCCAACACATCAACTTCAAGAACTGACTGTTTGCTTACTGTCTAATATATCCCAACTCTTGACAGGTACCATTGTAACAAGATAATCAATGTTAATCACTTCAACTGTGACTATTTTTAATGTTTAAGCTGATTGGTAAATATATATATTTTATATATATAATATACATAACATGTATGTGTGTGTGTTTCTGGGGATATTTTAGATATGCAATTCATATAGCAGGATTAAATTTACAATTTTTGTAAAGAGACGGGGGCAGGGCAGTGTGGGTGGGCAGTAGATAAGGTAAAAATGTTAGGTCATTAAAACCTTGTCCATGGGGATACTTTCTCTCTATTCTTTGAAACCTACTGTTGCTAATTTACCCCCTTTGCAGTCCTTCCAGAACCATCTGTTTGAAGTTGCCCCCTGCATCTGACTCTATACCTAGTTGTAAATGCTATAATCTGTTGAACAATGTTTGCCTGCATGTCATCTCTCAGCATGTCAGAACACAAGAGCTGACTTGCACATAATTGTGGGGCTCCTCATCTTTTATTAGTTTTGCCTATAGATTAAGCTATAGAAGTTAAACTTTCTAAGGCAGTAGATAAGCCAATACATGATCAAAACTGTTTGTAATAGGGGTAACATATTATAAAAAGTGTTCTATATTGAATCCTGTTATTATAAGCATACGTTTCGGAAGTTCTTTTTCTTTCATTTGATGTTTGATGCATAGGTTATATTGTACCTATTTATATCCTGTGGCCAAAAAGGCACAACAGGTAAACAAACAAGTTCATGAATTATTTAGTAATTATTGAATATTGGTCAAAAAAGATCTGAATGATTTTCTTTTTTCCCCATGTGAGGAATATGGTAATAGCATTTTTATGTACAGCATGCTAGGATGTGAATTAAATATAATTAGTGTTTTTGTAGCATAGTATTTCCTTTACATTTTATATTCATAAAGTGAAAATTTATATTTAGCTATTTATCTTAAATACTTCATTAAATTCTAAGGCATAATCTGCACTTCTTAGATGTTAACTAACATTTTAGAGCTTAATGTTGAGAGATGAAAGCAATTTGTGTAATGTGTTTGAAACATGTTAATTAAAAGCTGAACATTGTAAATAAACATAAATGCTGTTTTTCACATTAGACAGTCAATAGACAGCATTATTTGATTTCTTTTATCATGTATTGGTTTTTTCTGTAATGTGTACATTTTTTAAACTTTTGTAAAGTTTTGTTGACTTCTGTTTATCTTTGTGGATTATTAGTTTTATTTTAAGTGCCTTAAAGATTTACTGTGTTTGCTAAGAATTGCAAAGCTAAAATAGAATTCTTCCATTATTGTATTATATATTTTACAGGCTTTTTGAACATTTTAATAGTTCTGGAGAAACACATCTAGACAAGGTAAACATATATATTAGTAATGCTTTGCATATCCAATTGTTCTTCAATAATTTTGTACAAGACACAAATATGGAGAATTCAGTTACAGATATAATCCTGGAGTAAAAACCTCTGCTTACCCTATAGAGTTCCAAAATTACTCAATAGATACTCTTTGCTCTGTAGATGATTTGGCAGGGGCAGTAGAGTAGGGGCCAGTACTGAAGATCAATCACACTCTTGCTTTGTATACTCAGCTGCCTTTGTTTACTGTGTAGGAGTCTATGTCTTTGCATGTGGAAATTGCATGTATACAAGTAAACCTAAAGGCGCTTTTTCTAGGATAATTTTAATTTCTACCAGGCTGGTAAAATATATTACAGTTGCGTTCTGTCAGAGTATCTGTAGAATGTTAGTTACATTGAAATGAAAGCACAAAGTCACAGTTTCATTGTCATTTGAAGAGAAGTAAAAAAAGTACAGCCTAACAGGAGTAGATCAGTTTATGGATTTAGGGTGATTTTTTTTCTCTAGCTTTGACAGAGCAGACTGAACAACACATTGTTCTTTAAATAGATTGTTTTTATAATGCTTATTGGTTTAGTGTTCAGAATGTATTTGAATATCAATCATACCTTAAAAGTTTACTTCACTTTATTTGTTTTTTTCAGGCTTGAAACATTCACATATATATGAGAATTAATTATTAAGGATGCAGTTGAAGTACAGTATTTAACTGCATTTGAAAATGCTAGAAATAAGTTGTTTTAGAGCAAAATTATTTTAGTGTTTTTTCTCTTTTTACATTTTGAAATGAGATAGAATATGAATTGAGGAAACATTATGCATTTTTTAGTTAGTAGCATATCATTACAGTAAATAATATGTGTATTACTTGAATTCTTGTTATTCAAAAAATCAAAGCATTTCCTTTACATTTGGTTCTTACATTTGCATTTCATCATCAGCTTTAAAACAGCTATATAATTAAATGCATATTAAAATAGAGAGGTAGATGCTTTTGCTTTCAAGCAATACATTTGTTGCAATGTTGTATTTTCGATAATATCTTACATTATTCTTTTCATTCTACATATGTAATAGGATTATTATTTTTTTTACTCAAGAGCATGAAATCTGTTTGACAATATCAGGTGAAAAATTATTTATTTTCTATTGTTCTACCCTCCTAAAAATGTAATACTGTACGGTATATACAGAGCCAGGTCTCTGTCAATCTAAATTTTAAAAATTTGGAATTTGATTACTTTACATATGTAATGTAAAAAGTCAGACTTAACTACCATCTTTTCTACTCAGAACAAATACAATTGGATGTTTGGATTTCAGCTTGAGAAACAAGAAAATAATAGTCTGTAGATGGCTTTTTTTATTTTATGAAACATTGTTCAGGCAGCACAATCACTGAGGACCATGCAAAGAAATTAACAATGTGAGTTAAAAGTGCAGTAAACTATAATGTATAACATATGATATAGACATTCATATGAACAGTGAAATTTTCAATAAAAAATAAAGGATAAAAATAACTGAATAAGAATGTCAGGTTTTGAAAGTATGAAAAAAGGGTTGAGGTTCTATATAGAACTGAATGTTTAGATGAAAAGACCTCTATAGTTGGTCACAGTGAAATAATTGTTTAGAGAGAGTGCATTAAAGATGAATCTACTTTTGTCTATAATTTAAGGAAATGTGGGAAAATCATAATCTACCTTTGGTAGAAAAGTGTTGTCATATAATTTTGATGTGAGAATAACTTTGTTTAATAAATCAACATAGCTTAGCCAGTTGGGAAATTGTTTTGATTTTGGAATCCAATGTAGGTCAGGTCCTCAGCAACAACATGTTGAGCTACTCCTAATCTATTAACATATTTTGGAGATTGTCCATTCTGTAAAAAAAAAATACTCTAGTCCAAAGGAGATATCATGAGGTCAGTGCAACTGAATTTACAGTTAAAGGCAAAAAAGCAGAGGTAGATTTTGAAAATATTTGGTCAGTAATGGGACAAACTTATAACTGCAGCTGAGATGTGATAATCACAATTCAAGACTCTGCCTAGAATGACTGTCAAAACAGGTAATACTGAGTCACTGGGAGAATCCATAATCTTGATTTGCACTGGCAAATCAGGTAGAGCTAGTTCTTTTTTTCTTGTAAGTTGTAGAAAAAATTCTGCTACCTAGACTTTCATTATGTTAATGGTGTTAGTGAGCTCTTCCATATTGACATGACTGGTATCTTCAGTATAATCATGGAACGTCAATATCTGTATGGGTTGAAATATACAAATATTATAGAAAAGCGTATCAAGAAAACATTTTTAAGGATACTACAGGAAAAAACTGAAAGAAATAGGTTCCCTTTCTGAGAAACTAGCTAAAATGGTATAGTTAAATGTAAGGTTGTCCATATTTTGACCTGTTGATTATTTTAATTAATTTATTTAGGCAATTGCTTCAGTTTTTTGTAAATATATATTTTTTCTTGGCAGAATTTTTTTCATGCTGTTTTTCTCTTCTATGTGATAGGTAAAGCCAAAGGATGTTTGCCACTGTGCTACCTTTTAATATGCTTATGGGAGGGAGTTAAATGTTTGTATTGTCATTTGCTTTCTTTAGGTACTTTTAATAATCGACAGACCCCCGCAAGGGATTGTAGTATAGTTGCTCTTTTCATGTTAATGACTTTTCTAGTTTCTGTTGTTATACTAAATGAAAAGGAAGTGTTTAACTGTAACACTTGTGCACACAATACCTAAGTACCTGAAAAGAGCTCTTAAATACTAAGTAAAATGTCACTAGGAGAGAAAGACAAATAACACTGATGTGAAGCTTAATGTTTTACCATTTTCTGTGTGTAACTGGGCCCTTTGTCCTCATTGGGAGCCAAGCACTGCATACATTAATGCTATACAGTAGTAACTGCTGTGATGTCACTTACCTCAGCAAATGTGGATGTTATAAGTTGTACATATTACCTGCTTGTTACAATGACACATTTAGTATTTTTTTTTAAGTTTTCTGCTGTTATTTACTAGCCATCAAATTAAAACTAGTAAAATACTTTGTATAGATTTTAAATAACTGTTGTCATTTAGCAGTGGGGTGTAAGTTTTTTTTTTATATGTGTTACTTTATTTATTGTAATTTTTGAAAAACAACATTAACATACTGTAAAATGTATCAGTACAGTAAAATATTGGAAGCAAAAGTCTGTGATACGGTTTACATATGTGTAGCTGGAAATCCACAAAGGGAGATCTAAAAATATCAATAGTATGTGAAATACAGATCTAGTTCAGACAAACGTACTGTTGTTATATCTTGGAATACAATGAAAAGTATGTGTCGACTAGTTTGCAGGTGCAGAAACTTCAAAATCTTCAATATTAAAATGGTATGCATATACAAAAGAAATACACGGATCAGCCACAATGCTAAAACCAGCTGCTTCATATTGTGTAGGTCCCACTTGTGCCACTAAAACAACTCTGACCCATCAAGGCATGTATTACACAAGACCTATGAAAGTGTCCTGTACTTTCTGGCACCATGATGTTAGCAGCAGATCCTTTAAGTTCTATAAATTGTGGGATGATGCCTCCATGGATCACACTTGTTTTTCTAGCACATCCCACAGATGCTCGATCAGGCTGAGATCTGGGGAATTTGCCACGTCAACACCTCAAACTCTTTGCCATGTCTCTCAAACCATTTCCTGAACAATTTTTATAGTGTGGAAGGGTACATTATGCTGCTTAAGAGATCACTGCCATCACTGAATACTGTTGCCATGAAGAGGTGTATGTGGCTTGCAACAATCTTTAGATAGGTGGTACATGTCAACATGAATGCCAGGACCCAAAGTTTCCCAGCAGAACATTGCCCAGAGCATCATACTTGCCTTCTTCCCACAGTGCATCTGGCTGCCATCACTTCTCCAGGTATCCCCACATGATCTAAGACAACACTTGATTCACCAGACCAGGCCACCCACTTCCATTGCCCCATGGTCTAGTTTTGAAGCTCACATGGTCTAGTTTTGAAGCTCACATGCCCACTGTAGGTGCTTTCAGCACTGGACAGGGGTCCGTATGTGCACGCTGAGCTATCTGTGGTTACACATCCCCATAAGGAGTAAGCTGCAATGCACTGTGTGTTCCAACACCTTTCCTTCATAACCAGCGTTAAGTTTTTCCACAATTTGTGCTACAGTAGTCTGCTGTAGGATCAGACCAGTTGTGCTAGCCATTGCTCCTCACACACACCTGCAACACTTGGGTACCCATGACCCTGTCACCAGTTCACCTGTTGTCCTTCTTGGGTCCATTTTGGTAGGTACTAACCATTACATATTGGGAACACCTCGTAAGACCTGTTGTTTTGGAGAGACTCTGACTCAATCGTCTAGCCATCACAATTTGACTGCTGTTAAAGTTGCTCAGATCCTTACATTTGCCTGTTTTTCCTGCTTCCAACATAACACCTGCTTAATATGTCCCACCCCTTAACAGGTGCCACTGTAACAAGATAATCAGTGATATTAGCGTTACCTGTCAGTGGTTTTAATGTTGTGACTGACCAGTGTATACACAGTTTCTTTTTTTCTTTTTTTTTTTTAAAGTTTTTCAATTAATTTAATGGATTATTAAATTCGTTTAAATGGTTATTCCAATAGAGGGTTGTGGGGTGTAGCATCAGGCACATGGCAGGAACCAACACTTGGATGAATGTACCCCCACACTACCTCACTCTGGATCAGTTTATTGTTTCTTGTCAGTGTAACTTGCATATCTTTGTGATGTGGAAGGCATATGGAGTAACCAGACAAAATCCTCACAGACATTGGAAAAATATGCAAACTACATGGTTTGGCCTGGGATTTGAACCCCGGACTCTAGATTTGTGACTCAACAACAATGGCTGTGGGAACCAGCTGTTTTTGAAGAGATAAACATGTAAGCATACTGCAAGACCACCAATAAAAAATTTAAATGGGAATCACCAGTGTAAGGATAGCTGGAAACCAACAGGATGGAGCACTCAATATTAATATCCCTTCTGCTCCTCATAATTCACCTGAAATGTTTGTTATATGCATTTATGACAAATATGTTCTAGGGTTATTCAGATAAGGGAAACAGAATTTTTGAGGTAATGAGTTATGCTCGTTGGAGATGTGTTGCATGTTAATGAGCACATGCAAGTAAGAATTTCACTGTACTCTGTACATGTGACAGTAATGACCCCATAACAATGGTCAGTCATTAGACGCTTAGTGCAACCCTTAAATGGTTTGCTTACGTCTAGGGCCTAATCAACTCTGAATGGAAAGAAAAGAAGCAAAATAAAGGAATAGGTAAGAGGGAGATTGAATGTGGTGTGTATGTGGAAAAAGCAGTAGCTAGAAAAGAATTCCAGTCAACTTTTTTTTTTTTTTTTTTTTTTTGGAAGGATCCCATATGCTATACGGGTATCTTCTCCCAATGCTGAGCTGATTAATTTCTTAAAAAAAAAAATTCTCTCTTTTCATATTTGTATATACAGGCAATTACCACTGTTACCTTTGATGTACAAGGAAGTGTTTCTGAAGAAAACCTAAATGCTTACATTCAGGTAAGGGAGTTTATGATCTTTTCCTTTATGCTTATGATACTTTTGTAGAGAAATGATATACAATAAAACCTGAACCAAAACTGACAGAACATAGGTAACCAAGTATTTTTCTCTTAAGAATCTTTTGTGGGAGAAGAACATTGAAGACAAAACAGGTGCTCCCATGAACATCATAAGACTGAAGGTATTTTTATATTGGCTGTGATTTTATTATGCAGTTTCTATTCAGTTTTGACTTTATTCTCAAATACTGTACATATCACTTGAATAAGAGTGAATGTTCATTAAGTGAATAGAATACTTAGTATATTAATATCATAAATATTAAATGTTATATGTACATTGATTACTATATTAAAGTATATTACATTATATCTTGTAAATCCCCCTAAAAAATAATTTACAAAGTTGAGAAACCTCAAAACTGTCTCATAGATCTCAGCATTTTCTGGTCAAGCCCAGTGTTTTATTTGCTATACTTACAAAACTTGTCACACTCTTACAAACTAATCAACAATATCTATAAGATGAATAATATGCTTATTTTTAGAAAAAAAAAATTAAAAAAAAAACTTTGGTTGTGTATGTGTGCTCTCTCTTTAACTAGTAATTTGTGGTAAAACATTTTGCTCCAATTACAGCAGTAAACCAGTTTAAACAGTTCTTATTTAAATTACTTTATGAGCTACAGTATACTGGCATTGCACCAAACATATCTGTTTAAATTAAAACAAAAAAAGTTCTACCATGGGCACATAATTTCATAATACATTTTATAATATGGTTTTAGGAGAATAACCATATCTTCTCCTAAAATTTATACAAGCTTGAATATATTTTTTACTGTTGTTAAAATGGCATCTGTTTGCCACCCCCACTACACAGTTCAGTCTTGAGGAAAGCAAAAAAACTGTTAGAATGTCCAAGGACTAGTCAGTTACTGTTATAAATTCCTGCTGCTTCTTTTTAAGAATTGATAATGGGTTTTTGGTAGCTCCTCTGATTAACTTTCTCCACAGCCATTCATCATTTGTAGGGAGTACTAGAGGTGCTGTAATGTCTTTACTTCTTAATGATTGACATTTCAGTGTCTATGACATAGGTGATGTCTCTGAAATTTTTTTATATCTCGTTCCTCATCTGTACCTTTTAAAAATGAGATCCAGGAGATCTTTTGTTATTGTTTTGTGTAAAATTATCTGTACAATATGAAAACAAAACACCTTCAGGGAAAACCCACAGGATCCCTACAATTTCATTTTGACTTAATCAAAATTGCTTCTGCCACTATCAGGTGAAGGAAAAGTTCTATTTCTATGTGATTTAGGATGTGAATGGTTATATAAATCTAAATACAGTTGCAACCTACCTTTGGAAGGGTGTGCATATTTTGTTATATTCAATTAGGCATCTTAGAAAGAAAAAAAGTGTTCAGTAAGAGCAGAAAACTTAAATAAAAACAACCACCCACATATTGCAGCTTTAATTAATTATTTTCTGGACCTGCAACATTATCTTGTAACTAACAATGCTTAAGTTGAAAAATGAGGAAATAGTTGTGAAAAATAATTGTTTAATTCATGGTAGTAGTTACAGTATACATGTAGATAATGTTACAATGGTAGCACTGCTGCCTTGCAGTATGGAGACCAGGGTTAACGTCCCATGTCCCTGCCTGCATGGAGTTTGTATGTTCTCCCTGTATCTGTGTGTATTTCCTCCCACAGTCCAAAGACATGCAATTTAGATGGATTGGTGATACTAAATTGGCCCTAGTGTGTGTGTGTGTGTTTACCCTGCCATGGACTGGTGTACTGTCCAGGGTTTGTTCCTACCTTGTGCCGTATGCTGACTGGGATAGACTCCAGCACCGCCTTCAGCCCTGTTCAGGCCTAAGCAGGTTAAAATAACTGACTCTGTGATAAATACCTGATACTGATTTTCTGTATTAATAAGTCTTTTTACTTTGCCATTTACAAAAAAATAAAAAGTATAAATTTTAGTAGATTTAGAAGATTTAAGAGTCATAAAACACCAATGAGCATGACACCGCCATGTTAATAATTTTACAAACAATTTTGGTTAAATGTTAATTACTACATAACAGATTCAACATAGAATGTTATGTTCTCGTAATTGTACAAAAAAATGTTGCATGTTGCTATGAATGGTATGACACTGAAAAAGATAAGCAGAAAAAAATCTGATGATGTAACATCAGATAAGAAAACCATTGTAGACTCACACTTAGCATTACCAAAATATTTTTTATACAGTATCAGCAATTACCACCATACATTAAACATATCTAACATGGATGAATATTATCAATCTTTTGCTATAAAAACTATGTAATTATGATGGCTGTGTCCTCACTTCTACGTACATTTTGGACATTCTTAACTTTCTTTGATAAAGTTTACATATGTGCAATTATTGCAGTTATTACGTATTAAAATATAGACATTAAAAAAGAACACACGTTTATTGAGATAAGATCATTAATACACAAAAGGTTTCAAATGTAAAATAAGTTTGGTATTGAACTGTTTGTAACGTCAGTAATTTACAGTCGTTCACTTACCCAAAACATTCTTCTGTCAGACTTTCTAAATGTTTGCATTTGCATTAATCATGTGTTTTAAAACAGGGAATAGTATCTGTGAATGGTAAATCTCACAAGATAATGATCCAGGGTGTTCATGAGCTGTATGACTTGGAGGAAACACCAGAAACATGGAAGCTAGGAGAACAAAGAATCAACAGATTGATATTCATCGGTAAGATGACTTGCTGCTTGGATAATAATTACATCAAATTAATCAATTAGCTTCATTGACACAATAGATTTACTGATTTACGTATTTCCATATTGGGCTTTTCTCCTTCATACTCCTAAAAATAAGGCTGTTAGATTAATTCCAATAGCAGTTCCAAACTGATCCAGTTTGAACATGAGTTTGAGTGTGGGTATGTGTGTTATTGAGCCCTATAGTGGATTTCTGGCCCATCTATGGTTGTTTTCTGCCTGGACCCCTGCAGCCATAAATCATATTTAAAGGGCTTGAGAATGTATGATATTTATCATATTATTATTATTAAATAAAAGCATGTCAGTTTTTAAATATTTCTGTAACTTTTTAAAAATATGCCAATTGTTGACATGAATGATTTTTCATTATTTTACAGGTAAAAATCTGGATAAGAAAATACTGGAAGATATGTTTAGTGCAACAGTTATTACTGAAAGAATGTGATAAATTAAGCAAACTCTTTTCATTTGCTACAATGACTGCTCAATATTTATGTACAAAATAATACTAGCTTGAAAACTTTTGATGAAAAGTTTGTTACTAGGAAAGACTGCAAAAATGTGAGTTATTTTCCAAATATTCTATAGAGCACATGAATTTATTTGAATCCTTTTTTTGTCTTGCCACTGAACATGTATTGTCTTCAACTTAATTTAGTTAAGAATTCTGTGAGAACAAACAAAATTTTAATAAAACATGTTGAGCACAGAAACCGCTTACTGGTAATGACATGGGGATAAATTAAGTATTGTATCATCTGGTTGTTTTTCTAAGCTTATTAAAGTATATTGTTAAGCCAAGTGTATTCTTAAGTTCAGAATGGATTGTAAATGTATTCAGATACAGAAACACAGAAGTATGAAAGGATAATTAGCATAGTCATTGCCAAACTAACATGGCAGCAATTAAAAATAAGCTACTGGTAAGGCAGTTAAATTAAATATTCCATATAATACTATTAATTTATTTTAGCCACTATACCCATACACACATATTTATTTTACAGATACAAGAGTATGAAACTAACAACGTTTTTTTAAAGTCTGTATTTCCACCTGTCTATCCGGTTTCCATTTTTTCATTACGTGATCCCATGAGTCTTTTCCAATACTGGTGCAAGGCAGGAACCAGGTCTAGACAGGACGCAACTCGCATCTATGTATCTATCTGTCATTATGGCCGATTTCCATTTTTCTATACGGAGCATCTTGTGAAACCAGAATAAATGCTTTTGAAACATGATGTCTTAAGAAGTGATGGACAATTTAATTTTATTTTTTATCTAACGTTGCAGTTGTTAAAGGCCGCTACCTCACGGCGCCAAACTGGTTTCCTACTGTCTGCGTGGAGTCTTAGAACACATGCGTGTGCAGGTTCGACCCGATACAAAGATGTTTTTCGGTGTTTCTCCAACGACGAAATGATTCCCGCGTTTACATACTGCCTTACACTGGATGCTGTTCATTTAAACTAGGATTCTCTGCTACTTCTTCGCCATTAAAATCAAACGGATTAAATAGGTGCAGTTCAAAGCCGTGGGTGACATTACTGCAAGTGCGAAGAGTAGCAAACCTTCATTATCTTAAAACTGAATGTCTTAAAACGTTGCGATGTACTGTATACTAATAACCGACATTTTAAAGATCATGCATGGTATTCGTTGAAGCTTTATAATCACATTATTGTTTTAGACAAAAGTACTATTTTGCTTTATATCATTCCCTTTCCATGGTTAATATGGTAGATTATATTATAAATCCGAGATAGTAAAGGATAAATGCCCCATTACTTTGACAATCAAATCATTTGGTAGCATGCCGTTGTTTAAGCAACCCATCCTGGATATGTTAACTAACACCTGTTTAGTAAGTGCAAGATTTCACAAACGCACGGTTTATTTTCTCACAATGGAAAGGGCCATTAAATTGGGAAGATTACTTGTGCGTTGTTTGCACTGGCTGAATTCGATGGATTCTCCTCTGGGAGCCTTTCTCATTCAAACATTTCAGGAAGTCCTAACGCTTGGGACGTGTCGAGGTAATTGCCCTGCGATGGGGGTCCGATATGCAATTGAAAGCATTGTTTTAGAAAGCTGCAACGTCAGCATTAAAATGGAAACAGGATGGTGTTTAACACGATTATCATTATCTTAAAAAAACTCATTTCATTTTAACACACGAGCCGCACAGTAAATCGATTCGAGCATACTAGACTAAACGTAGGTAAATCATAAGTCATTTATTGGTATCTCAGTGCTGTCTTAATCTCTGTGACCTGCCTCTATCGTATTAGTTTAGTGTAACAAATAAATTGGAGGGCAGTTTAGTTTGGTAGTCCGTACAAGCACTGAACCCTATGTCGGTTCACAATTCTATTCAATGATTAAACTTGAAAAAAAACTAAAGACGGCAAAGCATTTGATACGAATTAAACACATTATGCTTGATAAAGTAAACTTCTGCCATTCACGCTGAATCATTAGCTGTACACCTGAAACAGCAGAAGTGACTCTCCGCTACAAGCCATCGTAACTTCTTAACAGAACAGATAGACACTGCATCAGCAAAAAATATTGTACATATATTTAATAGTTTAAAACGTGCAAGATGTACATGATTTCTTCCCACTAAAACATAATTGTCTTTTGGAAGCAACATTTTACGCATTTGTGATGTTTTAAAAATTAAAGAAAATCATGAGCGTAATATTAGGCAATGGACGTTCATGTTTGTTTTTAACTTAATCGTTAATTTCCGTGCTGTTTTCTGTATGTGTTAATACCCGTTTCTTGACGGTTATTGACATTTTTCAATATGCATTTAGTTTGGCAGGCACTGAGAAAAAAAGTACTATATATTGCATTTTAATGCATAACTATTGATTGAAGGATTTCATTTGCTGGTTTCTTTCAGTACCTTTAATAATATGGACATATCCCAACAACAAGCCCTTTATGCGTGGTACTGCGGTGTCATTTCCTATTTCTTTCAGTTGTTGATTGCTTTGCTTAATGGCTCTTCACGCCTTTTTCAAAAGCAAGTCCCCACGGCCATTTTCATGGTCAAACCACCTGCGAGTGACCTGCACTATACAAACTAAACTGAACTGTTTTGGGGGTGCTGGGAGTGCAGGAGGTATGCAAAAGTCACAGGAGTTTGCGGTTTAAATCTTGGGCGTGGTGGCAATATTCACAGTCGTTTCCAATTGTGTACCGCCTAATAACATAAGTACCCTTTACGGTTTCTCACTGGGGGGGGGGGGGGGTTGAACTACCTCAGATATCGATCTGTTCATCAGGTCATTGTGAAGTTAACGAATATTTATTAAGCAGAACACTGAAAAAGCTCAACAGTCGAGATGATCTAGTGGATTATACTTTTAGTTGAGAATTGCGTTCCTTTTTGAACGGTAATGTTACATTGTTCGTATAAAATTAGATTTTTCTGTTATTGATTAATTGCCCAGAAACCTCATTTTTACGCCAATTTTAAAAATAATACAAAAGCTAATACTGGCATTTCAATAAAAACTGTAACTAAAAAGTACTGAATACGTACCAATAAAGTTTAAAGGGGTTTAGCGGTTTCAACTTAAGTGGATATACAAAAGGATCTTACAAATAACCTTTCGTTACTATTCAGTGTTTTTAAAACTTATTACACGCTACAAATTAAAGATCATTCGACCATCAGTCGATTTTCATAAGTCATTTGTTACATCCCCGGTCCTGCTGAGCCAGAGCCTATCCCACTAACAGGCAGGAACACACCCTGAACGGGATGCCAGATCTTTGCTGGCATTCACTGATTAACAGAAAATGCAGAATATTTACTAATTAGTCCAAACAGAACATTTTAATTTTACATACCATTTATAATATACGATAACGATAATGATTAATGATGATGATATTAAAAAAACATAAAAATAGAGAAATGACTTCATCAGGCCCAGGGTTTATTCTTGCCTTGCTCCCAGTGCTACCGTGGCTTCAGCACGTGTGTCCCTGAACTGGATTAAGCAGGTTGATAATAAATGAATGGAAGTATGAAACCGTGATTTACTAAATCTGATTCTGTTGACCACACAACAGACACCCTGAAAATGTGTGTTCTGTTTTTTTTTTGGTTTTTTTTTGAAGTAGCATGTATTTTTTGGTAAAGTGATGCAGAATATCCTAAGAATAATATTGTTAGAAAACAGTAAATACCGTAATGGCTTTATTGGTAAGGTCTGTATCGTTAATAACATTCCTCCCTTTTAATATTATGAATTTCAAAGTCTGCATTAGTTTTTTTTACACTTTTTAAGCAAAAGTATAGGAATAATGCATAGTAAATTATTTAAAGGTGAGTATTTTTGTAACGTATACATTTCCTGACGTGTCGCTCTTTTACGCTGTGAAAATTAATACTGAAAAAGTCTTGAACTACAGTACCAAACATCGTTTACATAATTGTGAAATATTCCTGGATTGATATCATAGTCCAGGCATGGCATGGTCAATGTAGTCTGCATTATCCCATTGCAAACGTGGGCTTTTCTCCGCGTGCTTTTATATACATCGCACATGTTGAGTGCTGACCCGCATTTTTCTCGGTGTGTGAGTTTTAAGGGTAGACGACTGAACGAACCCCTTACAGCTGATGCACTTCCAGCGAATTGATGATTGAATAAATGTTTAAAAAAAAAAAAGATTCAGAAAGGGGCGTGTTTGTCCCATAACAGTGGCAATTCAAAAATGGACTAATTTTAAAGCATGTTTTATTATAAACGGGCAAAAATTCTGGGTTTTAAGCTTGACTATTTTGTTGTGTTGAGTTTAAAATTACTGATTTTATGCACTTGAAAAGTTGACGCTTCTTTGCCACTTGGTGTCCGCCGCTTGTAGACACCACTGATAGCACTCATTGACCATTCATTTCGATTGGATAATCTGATAGGTCGGGACATCTTTTCAGGAGGCAGGAACTAAAGACCCACCCCTGGATAAAAACCAGAGAGTATCTGGACAATCGGTATAATGTGCCTGTGTCAGTCACACAATAGATTGACCGATGCGTTTTGCAGAACTGAAGGACTTGATATATAATCACTCACGAGGTGCGATAGTTTGAGGTCTGCCGGTCTTTATAAATATCGACTTCGCTATGACTCTCTCAAAGAACTGCATAGTTCCTAAACAACAGCTATGCGTTGCTTTAGAAGAAGAGGAAATCGATATCGTGGGAGAGGATGAGTGTTCCCTTGGAGGAGATCCCTACTCTGCTCTCAAAGTCACTGGCGAGGAAGGCACATCTTTGGAAATATCCGAGGCCGACTCTTCTGGGGAAAGTGAGGGTGGCTTCACTCCCGAAGCAAAGACTGGCTGCAGACCTGTTAACAACCTGGTGAAGCCGCCCTATTCATACATTGCTTTAATTACTATGGCCATCTTACAGAGCCCGCAAAAGAAACTCACCCTGAGTGGCATTTGTGACTTCATAAGCAGTAAATTTCCTTACTACAAGGAAAAGTTTCCGGCCTGGCAAAACTCGATCAGACACAATCTCTCGCTGAACGACTGTTTTGTGAAGATCCCGAGGGAACCTGGGAACCCGGGCAAAGGTAACTACTGGTCCCTCGACCCTGCGTCGGAAGATATGTTTGACAATGGAAGCTTTTTACGGCGGAGGAAACGATTCAAGCGACATCAGCCCGAGTTCGTCAAAGAAGGCCTGACATTTTACCCAAATTTAACTTGTTACCGCTCTTTCGGCCGGTCATGTGGGCAACAGGCGCCGCAAGCAACGGTTCAGCATAACGTGCTACGTTATATGCCAGTGCAAGATCAAGTGATGTTTCCTCATTTGGCTCAGCATTTGAGTTATCAGGAGCTTAACAGAAAGGTCCCCGACCACAAAGGACTTCACATAATGCCCACCCCAGGGCTGAAACCGGCCGACGCGCCGACCAAATGCTCCTTCACAATCGAGAGCATCATAGGCAGCTCGCACAACTCGTCCGGGCAGAATGCTCACTTGAACACTTCTTTGGATTATCCACACATTTTACAGAGATCGCCCAGCTGTTTGCTTCCTACAGTTTTATCCGCTGCACCGTCTACTGCGTTCAGCCCCCTCGCTGGCCAATCCAGAAATCATTTACAACTGCCTTATCCCCACTGCTAAACTGACTGCGAACGTCTAAGAGACTCGTGCAAACTTATTTGAAAATGAATGTGTACTCACCAAGCAAAACCGTATAAAATGGGGAGGCAATACCTAAAATGTCAAAACACCTCTGCTGATTATTCGGAATTTATTTCTTATAAAGAAGAGACTTCATCGATTGAAACCAGAGTGCTTGCTTGCTGTATTCGTGTAGAGATAATTATGAATTATCACTAAATGTACATATTATATTTATATTAAAATATTTATTAACTGAATGTTGCATTCCGAATTGGACAGAATATATTTCATGGACAACTGCTTTGTTGACGTCTTCATTATTTGGTTATGAAAGCCCAATAAATGACTTGGAAAAACTTTATCCTGGGACGTGTCTCCTGGTTTTGATGACTCTGCTTCTGAAGTCGTTAAGGTTAAGTTGGTAATGAGATAGACACGGGTGTTTATTAATATGGTTAGGAATGGGATACTCACGAGTATGGGGCACGTGTCAAAATAGATCGTTTAGGTGGGATTTAGACTTAAAACGCGGATGATGTTTAATGAACAAATACAGACCCTGCAAAGTCTAAATGTGTATTTATTACGAACGACATGGTTACAATAGACTTTACTAATTCGTCGTAATCTTAATTAATTTAAATGTTCCACCAATTGTTCCACGAGTGAGTGTAACAATGTGCTCTTCGATGGAGTGGCTCCACAGTCCAGTGTTCTTTCCTACTTTACACGCGATGCTGCACAGATAGGCTCAGGTCAGCTTCAAACACATTAAGCTAATTCAATGGATAAGAAGATAGACTTATGTTTACACTGATTTATGGAGAAACCTGTTTTTAACAGAAAAGTACAAAAACTATTGTTTTGCATTTTATGTTTCATTTATAGTAATTCGAAACATAACCATGTATAGAAACAAAAATTTAAGGTCATCCACGCCGAAAGCAAGTTTTGAAAATGTTTCGACAGTGTAGCCTTTGGAATCGCTGTATCCTTTACCTTCTTTTCTTTTCAGCGCGGGAATAGCCTTAACGTTATCATTTGCAGATGCACGCGGGCACAGCCGATATTTACATAGAGCGAAATAAACAAAAACAGGGAAAAAGGACTGATGCCTTATTTTAGGGCATTTAAATAAGGAATTAAAGCCTTATTTGCTATTTTTCCTTTTCTTCGTGGTTGTCTTGTTCTCAGACTTGTGTCTGGAGTTTTAGGCAAAAAAAGATAGTTATCCATCCATTTTCCAACCCGCTGAATCCGAACACAGGGTCACGGGGGTCTGCTGGAGCCAATCCCAGCCAACACAGCAGGGCACAAGGCAGAAACCAATCCCGGGCAGGGTGCCAACCCACCGCAGGACACACACAAACACACACTAGGGCCAATTTAGAATCGTCAATCCACCTAACCTGCATGTCTTTGGACTGTGGGAGGAAACCGGAGCGCCCGGAGGAAACCCACGCAGACACGGGGAGAACATGCAAACTCCACCCAAGGAGGACCCGGGAAGCGAACCCAGGTCTCTAGATCTCCCAACTACCCACTGCGCCACCGTGCCGCCCAAAGATAGTTATAACTGTTCTATATTTTTTTCATCTTCTGTAAAATTTAAAGTCTCCATGGGGGTAAATAGTATTTTCTATCTATCCATCAAGCCATTCTGGCATAATAAGATTTTTAGTTAGTACAGTTACATCTCACATGAGTTTTAGCTAAACAAGTTTTTTGTATTTTAATTTTACCCAATGTTTCAATTCAGTTTTGTGTGTCTGTATGATATATATGAGAGAGAGAGAGAGAAAGTGCATATATGACGTGTGTGTTGTTTTTATTTATTAATTATACACATTTATTAAATAATATTAATATATTAAAAATATATGAATATATATTTATTTATTATATAAATTTACGTTTCATTGGGCCACATCAGGAAACTGTATGCACCAGTGGCTGCAGTATTACAGTAGGTATAGCAGTGTTTTATAAAATCCCGAGAAAAACTACTATAATGATTTCAAGGCCTGAAGGAATTAACCACAAGGAAGGCTGTTAATAAAATGGATTGCAAGTGTTATTTTAAAATGAGCTTTTCGTTTGCAGTACAGGTGCACAGATGGAAAAGCGCACAACTGCAGATTCATGGAAGAGGTCATCTAGGACAGTACTTGAAGACAGCACTTAACAATTGCCAGTTATGACAGGGTTGAAAAATGATGGTCATGTGATCACACTAGTCATTTTAAAGGAGTGTTTTCACCCATAAAATAGCTCTTTTGTCATACAAAAATTGCCATAGTAAAATATATTCATGGTCCTCTGTAAGGGTGGTAAATTATTACTACGAAAAATAAAATTTATACTAAGCCAAAAATGTAGTTGAAATGTATTACATTATGCCCTATGTGACCTTTATAAAAATATATAAAATGTTGCAAGTTTCTGTCAATTCATATATGTCAAAAGTATTATCCACCACATGCTGTAATAGGATTGCACATACATACCTATGGAAATAGCCCAAAGGTACATTTGAACTGTATTATAGCCTGATGGATTAAAATTATTTAGCAATACTTCAGATTGCTCCAAATTTGCTACACTACAGATGTGATCAGATGTTGATTTTTTCTGGAGAAATTGATTTACTGCTAGTCAATTAGCTGTACTGCTTTACATCATAGCCTATAAGAGGTTTAAAATGTTCTTTAAAATAGTTCTTCCATTGTTCCATCCATCTCTGTTCTTTCTTGAAGTACTAGATATGTTTTTTGTGGAAATTCTAATATACAGTAAGTCACAGAACATGGGCAGTAAAACCAAAAAAGTTAAAAATACCTGTGAACTTTCTGAGGATTGAATATTAAAAATGCTCTTTTTGGTTGAACAGTACTCCAAACATGAGGTAAGATTGTTACGCTGAATAATCATGGTACTGGAGAATGATGTGCGTTGCATGTTTATTAATGCAAGCAAGTAAGAATTTCATCTTACTCTGTACAGGTGATAATAATGACCCAATAAACCTGCAATGCATTCCTGATTTTATCCATCATTACAAAACAGTTCCTTCCATTTGTTCCTCCAAACATGTAACTGTTTACATTGAATTAATGAGGCACCATTCAGTACAGAGAGGCCAAATACAGTTTAGCCTTTTGAAAAGGTTTAAAATATTTGGATTATCAACATGGAAACTATTTTTAGAGTAAAAGAAACTTAAAAAGAAAGGTAATTCTTTGAACATTTTACAATTAAATATTTGTAATAGACATTCCATACAAAAAGGAGGAACATTCTTGATTGTGAAGGGAAACAGTTTGCATAGACTTTATCTATGTACTGTGTGTCAGTGTTTTTTAAATCATTTTCTAAGGTAATACACATTGATTGGCCACATCTGTTCATGTTGCCGTATTCTCTGATGGACTACATTCCTGTCTTGATTTATTTCCTACTTGGCCCAGTCTTCCAAGACAGGCTGCATCTCTGGACAGCACAGGTAGCAAGAATCTGTGGGCTTGTGTACTTATGTATATAGTCTTTGAAATTCAATCTCTGATTTCTGTTCTGAGCCTTCCTGCTACCGTTTCTGACCTAAACATCATTGGGACCACTCTCAAATGGTTTGACTCCTGTCTCATTGCCAGATCCTTCCATGTGTCTTGGACAGGAGAGATGTCAAAGTCGCATCAGGCAAGCACAGGGGTGCGGAGTCCTTTCTTCTCCTTGTACTCCACTTCACCTCACCTCACCTCCTCAAGCCTCAAGAACTTCTCATAATAGTGATATGCCAATGATACACAGCTGTACCTTTCATTCCCTCCAGAGCATGGCATGATATCAACTAGAATCTTGGCATGTCACACTGTTCCAGTGTGGTGCTAAGGTGTCGCCCATTGCACTCGGGTCCAATCCAGGTGGTTCGTGATGTGGTGGGTGTGGCAACGCGCTATTGGCACACGCTCCCAACCTTCCTTCACTGATATCTCAAGCTGGATAAAGAAGCACCATCTCCAGCTCAAACTAAGAAAGACAGACCTCCTTGTTATCCCATCCAGGCCATTTTGCCAGCACCCCATATCTGTTCAGCTTAGCTCATTATCACTAACACCAGTAAGCAAGCTTGGGGTGGTGATTAACGACCAGCTATCCTTTGCTGACCACAACTGTCTCTCATTAATGTAGGTTCCTTCTGTATAATATCTGCTAGATCAGACCCTACCTGACAAGAGTGTGCAGCTTATCACATCTGGACTACTGCAACTCTTCAGTGGCAGGAGTACCTGCATGCGCTATCAAGCCACTGCAAATGATTCAAAACACAATGGCAAATGTATTCAACAAGCTGAAATAGGCGCATCCCATGTCTGTTTTCAGGTTACACAGGATCCCTGTGGCAACACACATTAAGTGCAAATCTTTGATGCTTGACCCACTGACTACTCTGTAGGCAACACCTATGTACTGTATATGGATACACTTTTGAGGTACTATCATCCTTCTTGCACACTCAGGTCTGCTAGTGAATTGCATCTGGTGATGCCATATCTGCAGGGCATCAAATCTTAATCTAGACTCTTCATGTGTAGCTCCTACCTTGTGGAATGAGCTAACCACCTCCATACTGTATGAGCCGTTGACTCCCTCACTGTGTTTAAGGGGCATTTGCTGTTGTTCTGTGAATATCTGTCTTAATTGATAAAAGGATTTAATGTTTGGCTCTTGTAAATAAGCACAAAATAACTAGTTGGTTAAAAAAATTAAAAATAACTTGTTTTATGTTTGGTTTAAAGCTCTTCAGTCGTGGTGATCAACTTTGTAACCTTGTCCTGTAACACTTGTTCCAAAACACTCCCACAGACTGATGTTTACTTGATTATGTTGACCTCTTTTGTAAGTCATTTTGAATAAAAGCACCTGCTAAGTGAATAAATTTTCATGCTTGTCAAGAAACACAGACGTCTTGCAGGCACAAAACTCACCAAGATTAGTATTGACTTTGCCACATGACACTGTACACCAGATTTAAAAACAAACAGTTCAGCTCTCCAAGGTCCTGACCAGCATCACTAGCAGGCTGAAAATGGCTACAAGTAAGACTGACAACATTCTGACAACAGCATGAGTAGAGATCTACATGGGGGGCAAAGGAGTGAATTGTAGTGGAATACCAAGATATCTGGGTGGTCACAATAAAAGGTCCACTTTCCTGAGTCAAGGATAGGACCACTAGGCCATGGTTAAGGTTGGAAGACTATTAAGGCATCCAAAATCAGCTTCTGACCACAGTGGCCTACCATCAGTATTTGAGACAATTTCTCATGGAATCTGTTCACTTACCATGGACAGTAGATTTTGGACAGTTTAGGGCTGTACTGTTTGGAAGAAGCAATGCCCCGGCAATGTCTGAATGCCTGAAGAAAAAATATTGGTATACTTGGGCAGCTTGCTGATTAACAGTGGGACCTTTGGGGATGCTACAGATTAAGGTAGCAGGATGTTTCTGATGCGATGGTCAACTATGAAACTCTTTCTTGATAGCAATCATTTTTCTGGTATCCTGTTGGTGTCAGAGTATTTAGACAGTGAAGGGCAAAGTTGCTGTTGTGAGGGAACTTAGCCACAATTACCAGCCCTACTTCATGGGCTGCTGAACTGCTTTCATTATGTTGTGAGAAGAATGTCTTGAAGATGTATCCACTGTCAGGAGGTAGGAATGACTGTAGGATTTCCATTTTTTTTTAAATCTTCCATATGTTATAATACATACAGACTTATTCATTTTTAGATTGATACTCAGATATGGAAAGACTTATGACAGAGACAATTTATTAACTTCAAGTTTAATGGAGTTACACATTTTGGCATCTATGAACCTGGTTTGAACCTTTTTAGAGTGTGAGGATGTGAGTCACTGCATTTAAGAGTATCTGGCTACACTCCACAACTGACCGCACAAGAGCCTGTGTGGCATTATAGTGCCTCTTCTCTGCATTCTGGGCATCGGGGAAAGATAAATGATGTTACCATCTGAGTGTGTAGCGACTATTAATTACACATGTAACAACATGAATGCTGTTACAATGAATAGTACATTACTGGAATGTCTCTACTTACGCTAACAAAAGCAGCTTGTTGGTAATGTAACTGGCTTAGCCCTCAGTTTTTCATATGCCCTGTACTATTCATTGAAATAGCAATCATGTCATTACATTTAATAGGTAACAGCAGCTAATGACTCCTCTGGCACCTTATTCCTTTCCCTGACGCCCTGAACACAGAAGAGAGGCGCTCTAAGGCTGCATGTGATCTTGACCTTTCAGTTTCTGGGCGCAGCCAGATAATCTTGAATGCAGGTGCCAGGGTCTTAATGCTTTAGGTGGGAGGCTGCTCTACCAGCCAAATAAGCTCTGCAGCATCACTGATGCATATGTATGAAATTGATTAGCACACTCCATATATAGCGTTCAAGGTCCAATCATGATCAAATATACAAAATGACTAATATATACTGTATAGACAGTAAATCACATAGAAATGTGTGTATGCCAGGATTTATATATGTTTGGCATGCACATTTTCCTGTTTATTGCTGTTTATCCTGTTATTTTCAATCTCAAATCCATGCACAGTTTTACATATTATAACTTTCCAAAATGTTTGATTATAGGCAGAGTTTAAGGGGAGGGCAGCCCAAACCCACCCACCCCCAAATGGATGAACTATATTACTAAAATAAACCTAGAATAAAGGGTTGTTGTTTTCTTCACAAGTTTTTTAAGGTCACAGCTAATGTAAAATATGCTAATAATAAACACAAATACAATAATTTAAGGTCACCTAAAACACAGAAACATTCTGTACCACAGAAATTACGGATTAGTTTTCTGTTTCACGTTTAACTTGAAAGAGGTCACTTCATCTAGTATATTTTGCATCCAGTATATTCCGCTTTCACAAGTCAGATAGCTGTTCCAAGTCCACAAACAGATTCCCAAGGAGCCATTTAAATGACCGCAAAATCACACGCCAGTGACTGAACAGTGCTGCAGCTGTCTGAGCAAACCTCTATCAAACTTCACACACACAACCGTGACAAAATATTTAATAAACATAAATGCCTCTTTGATGAAGATAATCAGAGTATTTAAAATATTCCAACTTTCCACTATTCCTTCCATTTTTAAATCCACTTATTCAGAATTAGAATGCAGGGAAGTTGAAGTCTAACCCAGTAAGCTGTTTTCTATCATTTTAATATCATTAATGGAACTTGTATATTTTTTCATAATTTTGAAATTTCAAGCATTTTTGTAAGAGAAAGTTGGGTTACTGTGCAACTTTGTATTATGAACAATTTATGACATGTGGCTTGGGATATGACATAAATATTGTAGTATATGATGTCAATATTGCAGTAACCAGCATTGTCACCCTGGAGATGGGCAAAGGCTGGACAGGTTCTTGACGGCAGGAGGTTATCAGTTCTGCTGAGCTCTGTGTTCCAGAAACCCCTCATACTTTTCCAAAAGTTGCAACTTACAAGTCCAGGAAGGCTCGAGAATGTAGCTGGAGACTCCCAGAGCATTATAAATACAGCCTCGCAGATAATACAGGGAGGATGGAAAGGGCCAGGATAAGCGAATGGAACAGCCTGTCTAGTTTCAGTGACTGTCATTTTTATAGGGCGTTTCCCACGGCTTTAACAGCGAAAGGTGATTCTGCTAAAAGTAGTCATTTACGTCGTTATTAGACTAAACTCTCATTGGTGCGTGTCTCGGTCGTTTCATCTCGTGGTGTTCCAATTATAATATACAGCCCTTACAGAATGAGATCCTGAAAAAAATCAATTATTTTGTAATGGTTCATAATAATTAATAATAATTCTTTGCATTTATATAGCGCTTTTCTCACTACTCAAAGCGTTCAGGAATTGCAGGTTAAGGGACTTTCTCAAGGGCCCAACATAGCAGAGTCCCTATTGGCATTTACGGGATTCGAACCGGCAACCTTCCCCAAAACCCCTAAACCAGACCTTAATATCAACCTCCAACCATGATTTCGACACGCGTGGTTGTCCTGGTAAATTATTTGTAAATACAATTTCAGGAGTGAAAGAGGAAGACAGAAATGTAACGTTCACACTAACTTAACTAAGTAGCCACGCTGGAAAACGTTGCATTCATGCATACTGTTTGTATATGATTAATGACACGCGGTTTCTACAAACTGACATTTGCGTTACAGTAATCAGTAACTGAAAAACTGAAAACTGAATTGAACTCACATCAAGACGAGGCGGCTCTGCAAACAGAGGCTTCTCTTGCCAGCAGCACTGGCCTAACATGATTAGCACAGCACCCACACATTTCATCCACATTAGCAGTATATCATGTAGTTAGATTGATCGATATGCTCGATTACATTAATACCTCATGCTCAGTGTTCGCTTGTTACCATGTCGAAGCTATAATGGGTCTCGATCTGATTCATTGTTCCCCCACCAGACTGCGATTGGCGTGTTCGCATCTGCCTAAGCAAAAAAGGTGGCCATTGCTCCACACTTTGGAGAAAAAAAAACATCCAGGCGAACTGGGCATGAAAAAGTCGTTCGAAACTTGTGTAATCCGCCATCCCCTGTGACTCCTACTCTTACAGTCAAACTGACACCCTCTGCCGCAACGAGATTCGGCCTGCTCTCTCTCCGACTCGAGGCTGTGACGGGTCTCGCCACCTTAGTGAAGTTGGCCCTCACTACCCGAACATGATCTGTTACTGAAAACGTGTATGGTAGCGAATTTGGGGTCATATTCCAACGGTTGTTCACCTCTGAATAAACAAATACGCAAACCCGCTATACCCCAACGTTAAACACCTATCGTAGGATTTCATAAGACATTTCAAAAATACATTTTCGAAATCACTGGAGTCATTAGTGTGTATATTTAGTGGCAGTACAACAGTAAACACAATAATATAATGTTTCAGACACCAAGTATGTTTTCCTTCTAAATTGGAATAAGTACGTGCAGTGCTAAAACACAACGAGTAGCAAAATTAAGTAATTTTAAAAGAATGGTTACTTACAGAGTGAGAAGCTAAACTGCATTCGTTAGATAATTTGTTACATTTTTTTCACTTTTTTGTGAACTTTTACGCTTAATAGCGGCCTAAAGGGAATATGCGCCGACAGTGCGTTGCCTCGCACACAACACGACGAACTAGCAGGATGAGCAACACCATCACAACCTCAACAGCCAGGACCCGGATGTGGTGCCGCGGAATAAACAGAAGGCTTCGCGCTTCCCCGTATGTTTTCAGATGCAGGTTTCGAATGCGGCATCTTTGATGTGGACACTGAATTATGGATATATATTTTTAAATAGGCGTAACAACAATTTTTTGGATAGAGAGAGATTAAAAATAGCAAAAGACTGGATTTTAAGCGATTTTAAATGTTTTCTTGTACTCAGATTTTGATGCTCATATGTGACTAAAAATAAAATCGTGGGCGCCCATAAAAGCATTAAGAATTAATTAAATTCAATTAAAATACATTGGTTCATCCATCCATTTTCCAACCCGCTGAATCCGAACACAGGGTCACGGGGGTCTGCTGGAGCCAATCCCAGCCAACACAGGGCAGGAACCAATCCCGGGCAGGGTGCCAACCCACCGCAGGACACACACAAACACACCCAGCCACCTAACCTGCATGTCTTTGGACTGTGGGAGGAAACCGGAGCACCCAGAGGAAACCCACGCAGACAACATGCAAACTCCACGCAGGGAGGACCCGGGAAGCGAACCCAGGTCCCCAGGTCTCCCATCTGCGAGGCAGCAGCGCTACCACTGCGCCACCCATACATTGATACGTTAAAGTGAAATTTCTAACCAGCTTAACTATGGAAAGAAAATGAAACATCATACAAGAGTTGATTAAAGTATGGTAGGAAAATGGTTATAATGGGAGAAATTTTCAAATTATTTTTTTCTGGAAATGTGCGTTTGGCTATTGGCGAATAGAACCTTCAATCTAAACTGAACCAATATCAACAAATCACTGAAAAGACTATATTTACCAAATTTGTATATGAATAATGAAATATTGGTCAAATAAAAAAAATAGTTTGTGTACATTGGTCTCGAAACTTCCACCATTTGATTGAATATCCCACATGCTGACCACTTGACCAGTACTAACTATCGTATTGAAGTAATTTGACACATCTTCAATATCAATTAATCAAAAAGATTTTTTAAATTAAGTTGTCTACATTGGCCTTGAACCTTCAACCGTTTAGATCGCAAGTCCAACACGCTAACAACTTGAGCAACACCGCTAATATTTCATAAGTGTATTCGCTAAAAGAATTTAAAGGAAATGAGAAATTTAAATTTGACGTAGTTAACGTACAGATAGATCCCTGGTCAAAACTGATAAAATATTGCATTGTTACTGGAAGTCAACACATGCAAAATTTCAGGGAAATCGGTTAGATAAAAATGGGTGAAAATTAACTGCAGAATTTGACACAAACAGAGAGGGTAAGTTGAATAAAATCGTGTAATAATAATAATAATACTTCAGCTGGTGTACGTGTAGCCAGGATTTGCAGGACAGCAAGAATATAATTTTTTCATGGGTTTTCTCACGGGAATTCCAGTCTAAATCAATTAGCGTAACGATAGTAGCGGGAAGCTGTAGTTTAGCCCAGTAAGAAGTGGACACAAGGCAGGACCAATCCCTGGGCAGGGCGACAATCCATCGCCCGGCGAACACACCACATCATTAGGGCCATTTTGATATCGCCCATCAGCTTAACCTGCACGTCTTTGTACTGTAGGACTAAACCGGAGATCCCGCATGAAATCAGCGTCCCCACACGGAGAGATTTCAAACACTTGGTAGGGCGCAATATTGGATCAATTTGGAAATGCCAGTTAACCTGACAACGCATTTCATTAAAACAGAGTAGTACTAGGGTGTTGTACCGTGTTAGCCATTATGAATGTAGAGAAAAGCCAAGCAAAATGACACCTTTTATTGGCTAACTAAAAAGATTACACTATGCAAGCTTTCGGGGCAACTCAGGCCCCTTCTTCAGGCAAGATGTACAAGGTGTCATTTTGCTTGGCTTTTCTCTACATTAAAACAGAGGAAAGACCACAAAGTGACGCGGGGAGTACGAGCAAAGTGCACACAGACGGCAACAGGGATGAGGATTAGAACTGCTGCGTGACAGTGCGGTGCTGGTGCCTCACGTTACAGGCTTGATTTTGGTGCGTCTCCTGTTCAGTTCTCGAGTCTGACCGCATTTTACAATTGACTAAAAAAAAAAAGACACGTAGAAACAAAAACCCAAAGACATTTCTCAAAATGTTAGCTTGGGGAAAGCCTTTTCTGTTAAATTATGATGCACTAGCTAGACGCCTGATCAAAATGCTTTGCGTTATAATTGTCAATGAACTGATGTGCCAAGTGTGATTCGTACTGAAACGGCTGAATACAATATATTTTAAGGCTTTGTTGAAAAGCTGTATTTGCATTTTAAATCTGTATCATTTCCATCACCACATTGTGATTCTATTCTTACTGGTATTGAAATTTGCTGTTCTTGATACTGCGGAACAAACACACCCTTTGAATATTTCATCTTCTGAAAATGCCTTGTATTGCCCAAGAAATACATGCAACCCGTCTGATATGAATATGAATAAAGAATACGTCTGGTAAGCCAGCCAGTCATTCTCCAACCCGCTACAGTTAGGTCCATAAATATTTGGACAGAGACAACGTTTTTCTAATTTTGGTTCTGTACATTACCACAATGAATTTTAAATGAAACAACTCCGATGCAGTTGAAGTGCAGACTTTCAGCTTTAATTCAGTGGGGTGAACAAAACGATTGCATAAAAATGTGAGGCAACTAAAGCATTTTTTTTAACACAATCCCTTCATTTCAGGGGCTCAAAAGTAATTGGACAATTGACTCAAAGGCTATTTCATGGGCAGGTGTGGGCAAGTCCGTCGTTATGTCATTATCAATTAAGCAGATAAAAGGCCTGGAGTTGATTTGAGGTGTGGTGCTTGCATGTGGAAGATTTTGCTGTGAACAGACAACATGCGGTCAAAGGAGCTCTCCATGCAGGTGACAGAAGCCATCCTTAAGCTGCAAAACCAGAAAAAAACCCATCTGGGAAATTGCTACAATATTACAAGTGGCAAAATCTACAGTTTGGTACATCCTGAGAAAGAAAGCAAGCACTGGTGAACTCAGCAACGCAAAAAGGCCTGGACGTCCACGGAAGACAACAGTGGTGGATGATCGCAGAATCATTTCCATGGTGAAGAGAAACCCCTTCACAACAGCCAACCAAGTGAACAACACTCTCCAGGGGGTAGGTGTATCGATATCCAAGTCTACCATAAAGAGAAGACTGCATGAAAGTAAATACAGAGGGTGCACTGCAAGGTGCAAGCCACTCTTAAGCCCCAAGAATAGAAAGGCTAGATTGGACTTTGCTAAAGAACATCTAAAAAAGCCAGCACAGTTCTGGAAAAAACATTCTTTGGACAGATGAAACCAAGATCAACTTCTACCAGAATGATGGCAAGAAAAAAGTATGGAGAAGGCGTGGAACAGCACATTATCCAAAGCATACCACATCATCTGTAAAACACAGTGGAGGCAGTGTGATGGCTTGGGTGTGCATGGCTGCCAGTGGCACTGGGACACTAGTGTTTATTGATGATGTGACACAGGACAGAAGCAGCCAAATGAATTCTGAGGTGTTCAGAGACATACTGTCTGCTCAAATCCAGCTAAATGCAGTCAAACTGATTGGGCAGCGTTTTATGATACAGAAGGACAATGAACCAAAACATACAGCCAAAGCAACCCAGGAGTTTATTAAAGCAAAGAAGTGGAGAATTCTTGAATGGCCAAGTCAGTCACCTGATCTTAACCCAACTGAGCATGCATTTCACTTGTTGAAGACTAAACTTCGGACAGAAAGACCCACAAACAAACAGCAACTGAAAGCCGCTGCAGTAAAGGCCTGGCAGAGCATTAAAAAGGAGGAAACCCAGCATCTGGTGATGTCCATGAGTTCAAGACTTCAGGCTGTCATTGCCAGCAAAGGGTTTTCAACCAAGTATTAGAAATGAACATTTTATTTCCAGTTATTTAATTTGTCCAATTACTTTTGAGCCCCTGAAATGAAGGGATTGTGTTCAAAAATATGCTTTAGTTGCCTCACATTTTTATGCAATCGTTTTGTTCACCCCACTGAATTAAAGCTGAAAGTCTGCACTTCAACTGCGTCTGAGTTGTTTCATTTAAAATTCATTGTGGTAATGTACAGAACCAAAATTAGAAAAAAGTTGTCTGTCCATATATTTATCCTAACACAGGGTCACGGGGGTCTGCTGGAGCCAATCCCACCCAGCACAGGGTGCAAAGCAGGAACAAACCAGGGCACACACACCAAGTACACACCAGGGACAATGCACCTAATCTGCATGTCTTTGGACTGTGGGAGGAAACCCACGTAGACACGGGGAGAACATACAAACTCCCAGGTCTCCTTACTGCGAGGCAGCATCGCTACCACTGCATCACCGTGCCGATTTGTTTTTCTGTTAAGTAAATTAAAGTTCTGTGTTTTGAAAGTATGCAATTCCATTCAATTGATTTCAGTTTATTTTTCTGTAACGCTCTTCGCTCGGTACAGGCTCACAGCCTTGTCATAAGTTCACATGTAGATGAATACAAATTTGACAGATTCTATAATGAGTACACATAGACAGAATTGTTTAAACAGACAAAACAAAGTGGGTTGAAACTGATTCACAGAAATGGGGCTCATCGGTATTTGTCCATTAATTAAATGTTGACCAGCAGTCTTGTTTATCGTGGCACTGGAGAGTGTTGCTCAAATATGCGGGGAAGAATCCCAACGTGGCTATTCGTCGTACTTTTTCATTTTTCTTTGTGGACGGATAGTGCCATCTAGCGGACAAAACGTCAATCAGTCAATACCTAAGGGTTCTTCATTGTATTTTTTCACTGTAATTATCATACTATTCAGGCTGCAAGAACAAATCAGATTTTTTGGACTCTTAAAATGTTTCTGTGAATTGTAATTCTGTCCAACAGGGTAGTATTGTTTCATGACACCAAGGCTTATGTTGCCTGTTTTTAATCTAAAGACACCAAAAGTGAAATATATATACTGTATGTATAATCCATATTAGATAGATAGATAGATAGAATTAGCCTATTCCTTTGAAAATTTGTATATTTGTACATAGACGAATACATGGAGATAGTTGCTCTGAAGCTGCTGAGTGACAGTACACATCAAGATAACCTGAACATACTCTATTAATTGTCCAGAATGATGGTTTGTTCATTTTATCTACAAAACCTTTAAAACTTCATGCGTACAAATCTCAGTCCAGGTTCTGGACACTCTTCTTGCCAAAAGCCTTCATCCAGTCTCGCCAATGGCCATAGTTTAGTGGGTTGGTGTCCTGGAGCACTGGCATCTCCTTAAGATCTCCAGAAGCCATTCCTGGCCATTTTTTTCACATTTTCCTTGAGCATCACATTGTGGCTGGAGTGAAAGCACCTTTTTTTTTAATCATCTACTAAACAGCTACCAGTCTCCAGCCTTCTCCGTCATCCTGTGACACTTAGTAACACTGACTCCCCTTTAATCTCTTGTAATTTAATTGCTGCTTAATGTTTAATTCATGATGGTCCTGCTCAACGTATTCCAAGGTGTAGGTGTGAGCACCTCAGCCCTCAACTGACTCGCTGGTGATGGTTTTATGTTGGCCAAGGCATGATGAGCCACATCACCGATTACCTCGTGTATATCACTTAAGACGCCTAGGTGTTCCAACGACAGCCTTCTAAGCCATCGCCAAGCCCCAATGGGCAACCATTCACCTTCTCATGCACCTGGACATCTTGATGTTAACTTCACACACCTGCTTTTTAAGGTTTACATGCATTTAGTTAATTCTCCAATTATTATTTTTCACATTTTTTGTTTTATTTTGCACAAAATTTGTAATATCTTGTTTTTTAATGCTAATTTAATGCAGTTTTTATTTTGTGCACTTTTTTTTTTTTTTTTTACACTTTGCTCTTCGGGACATTGAAACCAGGAGGTCCAGACTCAGCTCCTCAATCTGGAGCAAGAACATCCCTGCATCTACATGAGCAGGACAGTACGAATTAATCCTCCAGAGGGCCCACATAACCCAATATGTAGAAGTCGGTTTGCATGCAGTTGCAACATTATTCATTTTCTAGTACAAGGCTTTACATACATTTTTATTAATAAATAAAATTTTACTTATTCTTGCTCTAATTACGTAACTTTTTCTTTTTAATTTGTTCCTCTTCACTGTTATCTGCTACACTCGTTTCTCACAATTTCTAAATATATATTGGCAACATTTTTTGCTGTCAATGGATGCTTATTTGCCTACATTTCCAGTATATTTCTTTCCAGTGTAGAGGGACGTTATTGTCAAATATACAGATTAGCATGTGCCAGTGAGAATTATTTTGTAATCATCATGTCAAACATCATCCCTCCATTGCTTGGATTTGTTGGATTTTCCAGATGTAGCCATCTAAAAAAATTAAAGGAACACTTTTTAATCAGAGTATAGCGTCAGGTCAGTGAAACGTCTGGGATATTGACCTGGTCAGTTAAGTAGCAGAGGGGATTGTTAATCAGTTTCAGCTACTTTGCTGTTAATGAAATAAACAACTGGTGCACTAGAGGGGAAACAATGAGACGACCCCCAAAACAGGAACATTTTAACAGGTGGAGGCCTCTGACATTTTTCCCTCCTTATCTTTTCTGACTGTTTTTTCACTCGCTTTGCATTTGGCTACAGTCAGTATCACTACTGGTAGCATGAGGCGATACCTGGACCCTACAGAGGTTGCACAGGTAGTCCAACTTCTCCAGGATGGCGCATCAAGGCCACTGATGTGAATGTCTCGGACCAAACAATCAGAAACAGACTTCATGAGAGTGGCTGGAGGGCCAGATGTCCTCTAGTGGGCCCTGTGCTCACTGCCTGGCACCATGGTGCTTGATTGGCATTTGCCATAGATTACCAGAATTGGCAGGTCCACCATGTCTTATAAATGTAAAAATCATGCTGCTGTGCTTTTCTGAATGTAGAATAAAAGAAAAATAATACCAGCTGATTAAATGACCTCAGTATAAGCAGGTGTTATCACTTAGAACAAAAACCTGCAGCCACAGGGGGGCCACAGGACCGAGATTGGGAAACACTGGTCTAGGACAGAGCCACCCTATGTAACTGGATCACAGACTTTCTAACCAACAGACTTTAGTCACGTACAGATGGCAGAATCACATGCTCCATACTGACCCTCAGCACAGGCACTCTTGAGTCCTCGTCGGTATTCCTTGTTCACCTATGACTGTGTGGCCAGGCACAACTCCAACTACATGAGTAAATTTACTGAAGACACCGCCATCATAGGCCTTATCCCAACAATGCCAATACGGCTTACAGACAAGAGGTTTACCTGCTGACACAGTGATGTCAGGACAAGAGTGTCATCTTTAAAGATAGCAAAACCAAGGAGCTGGTCATTGACTACAGAAAGCAGAACACAGACCACACTTCAATCTATATGGTGTAGAGAGGGTCTGTGGCTTTAATTTTCTTGGAGTGACCACCACCAATGACCTGAAGTGTGTACAATACATTCTGCCTCTTGTTAAAGAAGCTCATGAACACCTGTACTTCCTCAGATGCCTGAAGGCAGCTCACATTCTTCCATCTGTTCTTATGGACTTCTACAGCTGCACGGTAGGCACCTGCTACATTAAAGATTGTGAAGCACTGCAGTAGGCGTGAAGGTGGCACACAACTACCTGCTATTCAGAACACATACAACACTTAGAAAGGCAAACTGTGAAATTAAAGACCTCGGCCATCTTGCACTTTCACTTTTCTCACTCCTGTATTCTGACAAAGAACCTCAATGCTTTGAATGAAATAACTATTTTAATTAAAAATGTTATGGGAATCAATCACCATTTACTAAATGGGCTCTCATTTAAAAAACAATCAATGAACTTTACAGTCCCGTCCTCGACAGTGTAAAGGAACAGAAAAAAGGCAACTATTTTACTATTATGGAACTGTATTTGGTTACTGTTTTCATTATATTTGAGAGCAATTAAAAGGCTTTTAATATGAACATACTTACAATATTTCAATGATACAAGCTAACAATGTCCCGCAGTGCCTACACTGGGCACTCATCTGTCATTTTTCTCTTTGTCTTTACGTATGTACCCTTCAGTCTCCACACAGAGCGACTCCACCTATATTCTCAAATAAACAACTTGTTTATTAATTTTTATTACTCTCAATGTTAAAAGAGAAAATATTCTTCTGATGTCTTTGAAAGGCATAAAAACACAATTAAACTTGTTCTTTCACACAGACACGTTTTAAAATAAATTACTATTTTATTTAAAATATTGCATGTTGCTGAAATTTAACTTTTTTCCATGATTAGAAAAGAAATACAATACAATGTTTGGATACAGCTAACAAAAACACAAATAAAATACACAGGCAGCACTTTCACATTAGGACATGTGATGCAATTTAACACATTTGAGATATGGAATGCCGATCATTCTTGTGGTTCTTGAACTCAAATTGTAAATCTTTCATTTATATAATATTGCTAGAGGATGGAGTTAAACAAAACCATGCCCACTAATGGGACAGAGGAGTTCTTGTACATACATTTAAAACACTAATCATAAAGCACCAAGGTGTACTGTACTTCAGCTTCATTCATGAATTAGACAATGTAAAGGTTTTTTTTTTCTTCTAACAGAAAATCCATTATCTTTTTTAAGTTTATACCAATAACAGCAAGCACACCTTTTTAGATCACCAGTCGCATCAGTTCTCTTCAACCGCTCAAGTACATTTTCATATAAATAATGGTGGCCTATTGTTACTAGTGATACCAGTAAACCAATACAATGTCAAACCAATTATCACACAATTTTTTTATAACATGTAAAACTAAAACAGATGAAATTAAAACCTTGCAAAATTAAAAACACAATTCTATTACTGAGCCGGTGTTCTATAACTGTGTTATAAAGAGAAGGTGCAAAGGTGTTTTGTGACTCCAAGGACAGCTGGCCAGTTCACGGGACTATTTCAAAAATACATTTCATAGAACTTGTCTTGAGGAATACTAGAAACTTCCCACTTAGCTGTAGTCCAGTAAATATATCTAAAATCATATTTGCTCAGACTCCAAGCAGTCCAAGTTTCAGTTACAAAGGTAAGACAGACATGATAAAAAAATGGGAGCTCTTTTTAGGACATAAACCATAACTCAAGTTTTATTACATGGGCTTTGGCAGTAAGACATCTGCAAGCTTTAGAAGATCACCTACACTCCCAACTTGTTGGCTTGTGTTAGAACTACCTTGAGAACTGGCATGAAAGCTGACGTTTCACTGAAGTTACTGTTACTGACTATGTGAGTGTGGATAGCCAAACCTTCTAGGTAGTTGCGATTTTCAATACTTCTGGCAATGCTGTGTAATCCTGTAATAATCGCTGCTGATAGCTGTAAAGAAAAAGGGGAAAGCAGCACACAAAATTTATTTATTCATAATGCTACAGACAACAAGCAGCTAAAATCCACTGATTTTCTTACAAGAAAAAAAAAAAAAAAAAAAAAAAAAAAAAAAAAAAAAAAAAAATCGACAAACCTTTCATATCTGATCCTAAATCAAAAACAATTGACTCAGTGACGATGTATTTAATACATGCAAAAGTAACTAGGTGTTGTTCATTGCTTGGAAAAGTAGTCAGATTATTTAGTGGAATTATTACCATTTTGCTTAAGTTTACCCAAAACTAATGCCTTAATTTTTAGGAATACAACAAAGACGTTCAATGATTACAGGTGAAAACTATCAGCCAACCGGGACAGCCTGTCTACTAGTGGACAGATAGGAAGACACTAATTACAACCAGTAGCACTTGTCACAAAATGCCATAAAACACATTTTAAACGGTCTGTTTTGTAGTACAACTTTCATGATGCTGATAAAGATGCGGATATCACAGTATTAATGGATTTGGAGTTAATGGAAAAAAACTGTTGAGACACGCAGCATGTTCCCTACTTTAGTTCCTGTTTCATGTATGTACTTCTGTTTAAGCAGGTTCAGGAGCTTAGGAAAATAAAGATCTAATTTACAAATTAAATCATTAAAACCAAATAAATAAGACACTGCCCTTCAGTATAGGGTTTTATTTTTTTAAGCTCTCAGTGAATGTTTAATCTTAAGAATATTCTTCAATAAATGACACAATTTAAACTACCAAACGAAAAGCATCTTTGCTTTTGAATAAGCAAAATATTTTAACTAACAGATGTTTGTGTATTCTTTTAAGTTTTTAATAATATATACTATTGCTTCACCTAAAATTCATAACTCCTCATATTATGCCGTAAAGAGTTTTTTCCGTGCATCACATTTGATATATTAACCACTATTGCATAAGCCATCCCACTGGTGGGACATACACAAGTAACTTTGAAATATGGGTATGTTGCAATAATGGTATTTTTTACATACTCAAAGGCTGTCTTCTTTCAAGTACATCACAAGTTTCCATGTAGTCGGCTCAATTTCATTTGTAAATTATGCGATTTGGACACATACAGTGCATCCGGAAAGTATTCACAACGCATCACTTTTTCTACATTTTGTTATGTTAAAGCCTTATTCCAAAATGGATTAAATTCATTTTTTTCCTCAGAATTCTAAACACAACACCCCATAATGACATGAAAAAAAGTTTGAGATTTTTGCAAATTTATTAAAAATAAAAAAATTGAGAAAGCACACATACATAAGTATTCACAGCCTTTGCCATGAAGCTCAAAATTGAGCTCAGGTACATTCTGTTTCCCCTGATCATCCTTGGGATGTTTCTGCAGCTTAATTGGAGTCCACCTGTGGTAAATTCAGTTGGTTGGACCTGATTTGGAAAGGCACACACCTGTCTATATAAGGTCCCACAGTTGACAGTTCATGTCAGAGCAAAAACCAAGCATGAAGTCAAAAGAATTGTCTGTAGACCTCCGAGACAGGATTGTCTCGAGGTACAAATCTGGGGAAGGTTACAGAAAAATCTCTGCTGCTTTGAAGGTCCCAATGAGCACAGTGGCCTCCATCATCCATAAGTGGAAGAAGTTCAAAACCACCAGGACTCTTCCTACAGCTGGCCGGCCATCTAAACTGAGCGATCTGGGGAGAAGGGCCTTAGTCAGGGAGGTGACCAAGAACCCGATGGTCACTCTGTCAGAGCTCCAGAGGTCCTCTGTGGAGAGAGGAGAACCTTCCAGAAGGACAACCAACTCTGCAGTAATCCACCAATCAGGCCTGTATGGTAGAGTGGCCAGACAGAAGCCACGCCTTAGTAAAAGGCACATGGCAGCCCGCCTGGAGTTTGCCAAAAGGCACCTGAAGAACTCTCCGATCATGAGAAAGAAAATTCTCTGGTCTGATGAGGCAAAGATTGAACTCTTTGGTGTGAATGCCAGGCGTCACGTTTGGAGGAAACCAGGCACCACTCATCACCAGGCCAATACCATCCCTACAGTGAAGCATGGTGGTGGCAGCTTCATGCTGTGGGGATGTTTTTCAGCGGCAGGGACTGGGAGACTAGTCAGGATAAAGGGAAACATAACTGTAGCAATGTTCAGACACATCCTGGATGAAAACCTGCTCCAGAGCGCTCTTGACCTCAGACTGGGGCGACGGTTCACCTTTCAGCAGGACAAAGACCCTAAGCACACAGCCAAGATATCAAAGGAGTGGCTTCAGGACAATTCTGTGAATGTCCCTGAGTGGCCCAGCCAGAGCCCAGACTTGAATCTGATTGAACATCTCTGGAGAGATCTTAAAATGGCTGTGCACAGACGCTTCCCATCCAACCTGATGGAGCTTGAGAGGTGCTGCAAAGAGGAATGGGTGAAACTGGCCAAGGATAGGTGTGCCAAGCTTGTGGCATCATATTCAAAAAGACTTGAGGCTGTAATTGCTGCCAAAGGTGCATCGACAAAGTATTGAGTAAAGGCTGTGAATACTTATGTACACGTGATTACTCAGTTTTTTAATTTTTAATAAATTTGCAAAAACCTGAAGTAAACTTTTTTCACGTAGTCATTATGGGGTGTTGTGTGTAGAATTCTGAGGAAAAAAATGAATTTAATCCATTTTGGAATAAGGCTGTAACATAACAAAATGTGGAAAAAGTGATGCGCTGTGAATACTTTCCGGATGCACTGTATATATCCAGGAGAACAGCACACCACAGCTGCGTAAACCCACTTTTATCAAAGATCCCACTTACACTGACAGGTTCATTGCCACTGGATAGCGGAGGTTCAGACCATTTCCATGATCTACAGCTGTCTATGACTGGTTATTTGTATTACATGTAACAGATTTGAGCAAAACGCAGTAAGTATACTGTGTATGCACCATTATACAGAAAGCTTCTATCAGAGTGCATGGGGACTCTACAGTTGACGTGCAACAAGATTGGAAGTTTTTACTAGGGAAATGGCATCTTCAAACACAAGAAAAAAGTATGGTTAAAGAATTCTATTGATGTGGAATTTGAAACCATGAATTCTGAAGCATGGGGCATGCAGTTATAAAGTTTAATCAATGTGCGTTTAATCACCATTCCTGGACGCTGTCTGCAGCACTTTCTCCCTATGTTAGGTTTTCTGAGTAGTGCTCATCCAGTTTAACAAAAGAGTACTGGCAAAGTACCGGCTAGCATTTTCACTTTCAGAGGGGAGAGCTCATGAATTGAGTTGCCACTGCTTGCAGTTTCCCAGAGAGGAGAAAACCATGTATATGTGGAAAAATGTGCCTGTTCCAGACAGAAAGTGCCAAAGAAGAATTCAAAACCAGACCTCTGAATCTGAGTCAGAAGAAATCATTTGAATACAAAACAATTAGTTAGAAATATGAATACAGATTTTCTTTTCCAAAACTGGCTGTAGCTGTAAGCCTGTTACACAGTTTCTAAAGAATTATTTTACAACAGAAGATCTATGAATAATACAATAGATGATATCTGTAAACCAAACTCATACTTACATTTTTTTCGCACAATTTATCATAAAGAGATTCTAGGCGTTTGTTAGCATCATCCAACTTCCTTTTAGTTTGCTAAAAAAAAATAAATAATAATAATAATAATAATAATAAATAATAACAATAAACACTTTTAGAATCAGAAAATTGGAATTAGAATTTGACAGGAAAATCATACATCACACTCCTGTTCATATATATTTAAAAAAAAAATTAGTGTACATCTTTAGCCATTTGCCAAGTAATTTTAATGGAACTAAAATATCAAAGTCATCAGAGTGCATAAAATTAGGATAAAATAATCTGCTGCATGTCATTGTAATGCAAAAACAACAATTCAACATATTACTATGGTCTAAGCCACATCAATAAAGTCAGTATAATCAAACAAAGGAGTACCCAGTGGTTTATAAATTATATTCCTATCAGAAGAGGCATAAAAAGCAGAATACATACCGGATCAACTGCAGCACTCAAACACCTATTTATTAAGCCTTCAAACGTGATCTTCAATATGAGGTGTTCTTCAGGAATAGGGTTCTTGGCAACTTTTTCAGCAGGCATATACTGAGGTGGCTGAACAAAAGAAAAACATTGAAGAAAACAACAAAGTGTAATAAACAAAACATTAAAGAAACAGGCAATTATTTGTTAACTATATTTATTATGAGGCCAATTCTTATTAACTAAACTGAGTGACTTTACAATATACAGCATAGCCATCCTGGCCCATATAGACTCTTATGTGTTAATTACTGCAGATAACTGTTGGAAGACTAAACATAACAGTTTCCTCCTTAAGTCACACAGTTCAACTAGAATAAGATATGACTGTGGACATCACTGTATTACAATAGAGATATTTTAGAGCCATTCTACATCCCTCATTGCCATATGGCAGGGGTGGGCAAAGTGATTCCTGGAGGGCCGCAGTGGCTGTAGGTTTTTGTTTCAACCCAATTGCTTAACAAGAAGCACTTATTGCTCTAGAAACACTTCTGCTTCATTTTGGTTATCTCCCTCATTAAGATTCGGAACCCTTATTGCTTATTTAAGTCTTAAACAGCTGCATTCTCAGTTTTTAATTGCTCCTTATATTAGCAATAACATGCAAATGACAAAAGAAACCAGCAGTTATCCATTTTGCTTGTTACCCTTTACACCTGTGTGTATTTATCGTGCACTATTTGGTTTAATTAAATACTTGGAAGGAAACAGAAGAGAAAAAAGTGAAGGATTGAGAATTACCCATCCGTTTTATACTTCAAAGTATTTGGATGATATCCTTAGAATGGAAAAAAAAATCTAGGATATGAGAATGATTTGACATAGCAGAGTTAAAGCACTAACAAGCCATGAAATGTAATTATTGGCAAGGATTGTTTTCTAATTAAGCAACTAGGTTGGAACAAAAACCCGCAGCCACTGCGGCCCTCCAGGAATGACTTTGCCCACCCCTGCCATATGGCATGGTGGAGCGTTTAGCAGAAAAAATTGATTTCACAGATGGGGTTTCACAGATGGGGATAATATTGAGAGAGAGATAACTGCACCAGATCAACAATGATTTTGAGATCTCATGTAGTAGTTTTTTCCACACAAGTCATGAGATCTTCAAACTAGGCGATACTTTCCAACACTCCAGTTACCAGTATGGTGATTCTATAGCATACTGCCACTATGTCTTCTTGACTTTCACTGCTAGGATGTCACTTGTTTGAGTTTTCACCTAACATAACCCTTTCCCTTAACTGTTAAGAAGAGTTTAGTGCTCCAGTATGCCTCTCTCAGCACTACTGCTGTACTCAGCTGTTAACAGAGTAACTGCCGGCAGTGTATTACTCTGAACAAGTAGATGCTTTCATCAACACCATTTGCAACCACAGGATCAGAGTCTGCTGGATGGCTTTGAGTGAGGATCCATTCAACATATCAAAAACACTGCTTTGTGGGTGTGGGGATGGGAGAGTATAGTAGGGCTGCTATTTTTGATTAACTCCTCCATTTGCGATGGACACCTACTACCATGTTAGGTTTAAAGTTCTTAAATTTGTATTGCTGACAATTGCCCTGCTGCACTGAACACACACAGTTCCTCAGTACTGGCCTATCACAGAATGAGCAGTTAATTACAAGAGAAAGACAGGTGTACCTAAGAAAGATAATGCTCAGTATAACGTTGCTTTTACATGCACTCAAAATGATGAAGCTAAAACACAAACCATTTCCTTTTATAGGAAAGCTCAGAAAATGCAACTTAAAAAGTTTTTGAGAAAATGAACACAAACATTCAATATAATTTAGTCAACAAAAAGTAACACACCATCAAAACAACACTTAAAGTACCAAGAAGTACATGTAATGCATTATTAAGAATTCAAGGTACACTTTATTCCAAGATGCATTCTTAATTTATGGATAGGTTTGCAAAAAGTTTTTGTATTTTAACATTAAAAGGTAGTCATTTTAATACACCAAATGGATAAACAAATTTATTCCGTTAAGGGTGCACTAATATAGTTACCAAAAGTTCATGGCACATAGTAGTTGTTTGTCACAATAAAACTTAAATTTTATGTGCCATGGATGCTATACCTAATACATTCTATAAAAATAAAAAAATGCTAACAGACAGATATTATACAACGGATAAATTATATGGGGTTATAGTCTTAGATTTGGGGGTTGAAAACAGGAAACTGAGGAATATAAGCATCACCTCATCATATAATTGTTTTGTGAGCAATTACTTATTAAATGGGTAAAACAACCAAATGAAGATGCACAGTGTACACAACAAAAATTATATAATGAAATAATGACCCTGCCTCAGTTTCCACCCACCAACCCCTTTCCCTGGCGCTTCAGATTAATATATTAACTAGGGGGCTCCGCCCCCTGCTCGCTTCGCTCGCCAACCCCTGGTGTTGGGAATGACAAAGAGCGTGATGTATGAATGAGATATAGAATAGTGTGAAGGTTTAGATGATGCAAATAGAAAGCAAACAATAAAGTGTGTGGCACAGTGTAAAGGTTTATTTGAAAATTTCTTTGTACACGCCGTTTAAGTGTAAAAGGTAATTCCAGCTCAGAACTTGTAATGTCAATGAAGATGGTTATTGTTGTGATCAGAGTCAAGTTTGTCAGAGCTTAGAAAGAGTTGTGTCTCTCCAGGAAGTAATGGAATGACTTGGGTATTTATGTTTTCCACATTAATATTTTTTGGACATAATATAGTGCGTTGTGTTAAAAGGGGCATTTGGTCTAATGAGATTGCTGTTCCAAATCTGTCTGTAACTAAGTCGTCGCAGATAAAGGCTTGAGGAATTGTAATAATATGTGGGTGAAGTCCATCTGTATTGGTGAGTGTACCATCTCCCAGTTGTAATAAGCAATTGTTATGATCTGGTTCTGGACATCGTATCTTTTTTACTAACTGTATCTTTTGAAAGCAATGCCAATTGTCTGCATATTTTAAGGTGCACTGAACAATAGCTGAGCGCATGGCATGTGGAAGAATAGCTAAGCACTGTCTAAAATCTCCTCGTAATAAAAGTACCTTTCCTCCAAAGCGAATATTATTATTCATAAACGTTTGTTGAAGTTTATGAATGGTGTTGAGTAAGTGACTGGATGCCACTGTACATTCATCAATAATTAACCTTTTTGCAAGACGGATGTCACGTGCAGTGCCACCGTTAATGTTCATAGTGGATACCGATTTGTAGGATCTAATGCAGTTGATAAAGATTTCACTTTCAGGTACATCGTTAGTTAGAAGCTTCTGTAGATATTCAGGATATGAATGTAAAGGAGCCAGTCTAATTTGAACCTTTTGACAACAACGTGTAAATGTATTACTTGTATTGCCAGTTGTTTCTTCAGGGAAGTGAACTGAATGACAATGATTGCAAATGACATTCATTAATCCGAATGAATTTTCCTGGTGTATGTTTTGCTTGGGCCGTTTGAGAGGCGCGTTGTTGCATGTGTAGTATTTGGGACGTGTTGTTTTGGAGCTGTATTCGATTTGCCTGTGCTGTGTGAGAAGCCCGTTGTAGCCTTCCTTGCCGTTAACGTATGTCTGAGACGGGAGGTGTTTCGTTTTGAATCCGTGCCTGTTGCGATGCAGCACTTTGATTGATAGATTGCGTCATGTGGATCTAGGATGTAGATTTGTGCATATTTGCGTTGTTGATTTGTTTCAGGGTGCACTGTTCCAATGCGATGCAGTATTTGTGCACATATGGGAAAGCAGTATGGGCCATTGCCTGTTGGTGGCCTGATATTTACTCCGGTAGATGCAAAAGCAAATGAACTATTGTAGGATCTAATGCAGTTCATAAAGTTTTTACTTTTAGGTACATCGTTAGTTAGAAGCTTTAGTTGAGCTTTGCGTTTTTGGAGCCGAGACATTTTTTCTTCTAGAATTATGGATAAGTAATAAGGAGTATTGCACTCACTGTTAATATGGAGCCTTTTCTGTGGTTGAACGGTTAATAGTGCCTTATTGTAATGAGATCCACCTATGCTGCATAGTGTGAATTGTGTTTGGTCCCGTTATCCGAGCGGTATCGTTTTGTACCTGTGATCGTGAATTAATGACTTGTTTGTTCTTGAGCGTGAGAAATATGGATAAGTAATAAGGAGGATCGCACTCACTGTTAATATGGAGCTTTTTTTGCGGTTGAACGGTTAATAGTGCCTCATTGTAATGAGATCTACCTATGCTGCATATTGTGAACGTGTTGAGATGACGTATGTTTAATACGGACGGTTCATTTAGAAATGGGGCTTTGTGTGTCATTTGTTATTTATGTTACTGTGGTCGTGGGTCTGAATCGTCGTTTTTGTGTACGTTTCGTTTGCTATGTCCGTAGTCTGTCCCGTTTCGTGTCCAATGGGCTTTGTGTGGTACTCGCGGCTTCTTTTTTTTTGTGTGCTTGTGGCTTGTTGAATCCTCCTCTTTGTGTGCATCCCGTTTCGTGTGCAATGGGATTAAATCCTCCTCTTTGTGTGTGTCCGGTCCGTTGCTTGTGTGTGTGTGTGTGTGTGGGGGGGGGTGGTGGTGGTTTTGCGGGCTCTTTTTTTTTGTGTGCCAGGGGCTTGTTGAATCGTCCACTTTGTGTGTGTCCTGTCCGTTGCTTGTGTGTGTGTGTGGGGGGTTTGGGGGGTGGTTGTTTTGCTCGTGCGGCGCTGTGTGCAGCGCCTGCGTTTGACTCCTTTTTTCTGTGCTCACTCCTTTTTTCTGTGGTCTTGTCCGGCTCTCGCGGCGCCTCATTTCTTGGTGCGTGCTCACTCCTTTTTTCTGTGGTCTTGTCCGCCTCTCGCGGCGCCTCATTTCTTGGTGCGCCTGCGCAGTACGTCTTTTTGCGGCTACGGCCCATTTCTTGGTGCGCCTGCGCAGTACGTCTTTTTGCGGCTACGGCCCATGGCCGGATGTCCCTGCGTCCATCCGGTTTAGCATTCTCGGTTAGTAATATGGATTGTATATATGGTAGCTGAAGAAGCCCAAACTGGCAAATGAGAGACGGAGCCAAGCCAATCACATCATGTTGATTATCAGTAATCACTCAAACTGAACACTAAGCCAGACAAGCCATTGTGTAAATTTGTATTTGGATTAGTATAAACCACTTCAACAGCAAACAAGAACTTAAAATGTGTTTAATTCCAGCAAAGTGTATTATTAATATTCCAGGGCAATCAGCAAAAGCTTATCTTCAGCAACAATAAATTGTCTGCCTTTTATATATAGAATGGGCTGAGTTGGAGAAGTGTTTTCTCTCCAGGCTATTGTAAAGGGCAGAATGATATACAAAGCTGCCACAGAGATAAAATAAAATTTCTTGTAAATCTTTAAAATTGTATGTTTGAGTAATTAAGGAGTAGCATTGTCTACCTGTGCACATTATAAATAAAATGAACAGTATCAGAATACTGAAAAAAGGGCCCTCCTAATCTTTAATTGGCATCATTTTTACCAGCAAAGAAACCCCTTCTTTTCACTGGAAGTGTTATCTGGTGTGTTCAAAGATGCTCAAAAGCAAAACTGCACAGATTTTTCACTTGTACATGAGATGTTCAAGTTTGTCAAGTTCACCTTGCTGTAAAGTGTGCTCCAACCTTTACATTAAAAATGCTACACAAAGTGTCTCTAAAATATCAGTCAAAAAAGCAACACTGTCCAAAACCAACACATTTAACCATCCACCAGAAAATACTGGTAAGGCTGCTCACTTCTTAATAGCTTAACTTAATAAACTAATTATTATTCACTGTACATGTATTTTGGAATGCAAATGGACAGTGATTTTTAAACTTGCTTGTGCTTTATTTAAAGGTAGAAAACAAGACCCCATAAATCGATGGGAAACCCAAAGCCTCACAGACCAAATATCAGCTCTATAGTCATTCTACATTTTTAAGTGCTACAAGGTTTTCCGCAAAAGTATATTACACTATGCTTGCTAGTTATTCATAACATTTTGCATGCTCAGAACAGACTATAGTAAAGTGCATACACTGACCTGTATGACGTCACCTATTGGTGCTCCTGGGGGTCCCTCTGTGCTAAGCTTTCGCGTTGGAGTAACCACACTAGGCTGCGATAAAGGTTGTTGCATCATCTGAAAAGCAGGCTGTGACAAAGGTGGTCCAGCTGGGGACTGCTGTGGCTGGAATACAGGAGGGTGGGCCAACTGTTGGGATTGATCAGGAACTAGTGGATTCATTATAGGAGCAGTAATTGGAGCAGGAGGAGTGTAGTCTTCTGGAAGCTGGGAAAACATGACAAAATTACACCTTTTAAAAGAAGCTTTAAGTACTGCTATGAGAAAATAAACATAAGCAAACACACATTAACTTCTGCAATATAGTATTTCCCAATCAGCTACAAATTTATATAGACTTATTGCGTTGTTTTTTGAACTGTGAAAGGTTTATGAATATTGAGTGGCATAGCAAATAAATCCATACTTGCGTTTATGCTACATGAAGACTGTTAAATTTTGTACACCACGTGTTACAAATTGGAATATTTCTCAAAAATTCACATTATAAAGCAAAGCTTAACAACTATAACAAAATACTACATTTTAAACTATTAACAGTTGCAAAAGAAAAATCTAAAATATACAATATCTACAGAAAACACATTCTCAAATACTAGTGGAGTTTGGAAAAAAAAAATACTGATTTTTTTTTTTAGATTGATGATGAAAAAGAAAAATACATCTAAAACACTACCAAAAAAAAAAAAACAGCACTCTGTAATGATGGGCACTTTAATTTAAAAATGAACTGTCTGAAACACTGTTTTGATGTATAGTAGAACCCCTGTATCTGTGAATTTGTTTTCTCTGGTTTACTGTGACCCAAAAACATTAAATGAAAAATTCCAGAAATAACCCATTAACTTATTTCTAACAAGTTTCAAATTGCATGCCATTCTGAGCAAATGTTTTCACCATTTTTAGATACATTTTGTCTAAATCATGCATTCTGCGCGCAGCGAGAGAGAGAGGGAGAGTGAAAGTGAGTGAGCATACAAGTACAAAAATATACAAAAAATTTTACTCCTTTTTTAATGTTGGTAATGTCGAATTGTGTATTATTTAAACTTTATCATAAGTATGTACTGTCTGTAAATGAAAAAATACATATACAGTTTTCTCTACTATCCACAGTTTTGGGTATCTGGGGTAGATCTTGGAATGCATCACCTGTGGGACTACTGTATACATTTATTTATTTCAACTAAAGAATGCTTAAGATTTGGGAAACCATGTCTCAGAGTGTAAATTTTTGGTGAAGCATAGGGATCAATATATAAACACTTTAACAAAAAAACCAAAAAAAAAAACCCACACACCCCCATGCTGAGAATGTGTTTACACTTTGGAGTTATTGGAGGGGAGGGGGAGAATCTCTTTTTGTAAAACTACAGCTGATTCAGGTTAATGTTTAATAATCATGATTACTATTTTTTATTTTAACATACATAGCCCAAACTAAAACATTAAAATGTAGAGAATTTTTTTTTTTTTTTTTAAAACTTACTATCTTCTTCTTCTTTGTCCCTCTGCTGAGACTTGGTGGATCATTCCATCCATTTTGTGGTCCTGTGAGGTTTGAGGGTGGGACACCAAACAGTATCAGTAAGAAAGGGTAAACAAAAGTACAGACTACATCTCAAAGTACAAAAATAGAACCCTAGGATAAATGCATATGAAATTTTAAAAACAAAAGTTTAATAAAACCTAGGTTATAGTAACATTTAAGAAAGCCACATTTCACATGCAAAAGTAGGTTTTGCTTTCAGAATCATTAAATAGGAATTGGAAATGCGACACTCTTCAGTGCAAACTGGTAGTATTAATAACAGACCCTCAACAGAGTTCACCTCAAAAAGCTGGCATTAGTCATTCTCACACAAGTACTGATTAAGGAAAAAAATGATGCACAAAAAAAAAAAAAAAATTACAAATGGTACATTTTGTATATTGTCAATAGCTTTCTGACACTTGAGTATCCACATTAACACAGGTGATCATTCATGAAGCCTGTGCCTGCTGCTGTGTTTTGTACATACACAACCTAATAATTCAGCTGAAGAACTAGTACAGCTTTTAAAGGCTAAATAATTTTAAAAAATTTTCTCCGCTAGAAGCAGTAATTGCCAATACTTATCATCATCACAACAAAAAACAATTTCTGAATAGTAATCACTAGGAGGAGTATAAAAATAACGCATTGTTTAAAGAAGGTTTCAATTATGAAAACTGAATCATCCAGTCATGATAGCTTGTGCCGATTTGCTTGCAATTCAGAATCATTTACAAAACAAAATAATTCTTGTGATTCAAATTATTACTTATCTGCAATAAATCCTCAGGGTGTTAAAACCCACTACAATGCAAAAACAATTTTTCAAGAAAGATACAGGTATTTAGTCTGATGTTACTTATTAAAACCTCAACAAGGAAACTGACATACTAGATTAGGTGAAATGTTTGACATGGGCAACATTTTAACAATAACTTACTGCTTTCTTTAATGATATATAATTTTGGAGTAATTCAAAATTAAGTAACACATTTCTTGTGACAAATATCACAACTACACTCTATTTTCCAGTTCCTTACAAGTATATTAATCACTGAACACTTCCATCATTGGCACCTTGTAATAACACACTGCCTTATTAATAAGAGAAATATTGTACTTGATTACTAGTTTCAGTTTACTTTTTTAATTTTCCTTAAATTAACAATGCAAGTTCCTGTAAGCGAAGGAAAAAGACTACAGAAAAATGTTGCATCTGTTACCAACTCCAAGGTGCACATTTCTAATTCAGGTCAGATTTATACTTGATGTACAGGCAAACACTGTGACTGGGGCTGAGAAATGTCTACAGTTAACCTACTATCACTTGCACAATGAAAGCGAGCACTCTGGTATCATTTGTGATGTAAAATATGAAGACTATGCAGCAACTACAGAAAATTTGAGTCTTTCTATGCTAAAATATGCAAAGACTCTCAATTCTCCAATTTTATATAAAGAGGCTGATAGTGAAACTTGGTTATCAAGCCTTTTAAGCAATGAGGTTAGTAGGTCCATCTCTCCATTAATTTTTTTTGACCCTGAAAGATTCTGTGGCACTTTTGGCAGCACCCATACAGTGTGAAAAATCTCCAGTAAGTGTACGTTTTTAACTTTTCCTTTCCGTTATTGAGCACTAAGCAGACAGACTGTCATCTTCAAACGATATATACAAACATCTGCAAGCTTATAATAATAATAATAATAATAATAATAATAATAATAACAGGATCTAGTTCCCAAATAGAAATTTACACTTGCATGTTTTCTTTGCAATTTAAGTTTGTTAAATTAATTTTAACACTCTAAAAAAAGAAAACTAATGTGCATGCAATGATCAAGACAAAGTATCACACAATTACTTAACTTAATCAAAAGACATTTTATGATTTGCAGGCGAAAAAAAAGTAAAACACAAGAATATCCTTTGTTTATAGCTTTAGTTATGAAGCGTGTTAGTTTTATTCATTTTGTAATGCCTAAAAGGGGTGTCAGTATTTTCGCTGGAAAGAGATGGCTGTATTAAATATTTGCCAACTGAATATGCCCAAGCAACATTTCAACAGAAAACGTGATCTGTAAAGAAAGTGCCAAAATATTAGGCTGCATCTGTAGCTTATCTCTTCATTAAGTCATAAAATATTAAATGATATAATCAAGTGAAAATTAAATTATGCATTATATTAATGTTAATCAACAAGGGATCATAATTCTTATTACTTGTGATAATTGCAATTATTAATTTTTAAAATTATTGTTCTCTGTGATAATTGATGAATTATGATTAGATAAATACTAAGGGACTAGATAAAAAAAACCTTCTAGGTAGAACAGGATGTCCTGAATGTTTAAATCTCCTGTAGATAAAAATAAAATTCATAGATATGAAACATATGTTTCAATCAGCCAATATAAATTATATTTAATGAGAAAGTTCTAAATGCAGTATATTGTACAAACAAGTAGGATTTATCAGGTTTAAAAAACAAACAAAAAAAAAAAACTGATAAGCATTTTCAAATATACGGTTTAATTTCTTCACGCTTATCTTAATATTCATTAAACTAATTTTTTTTTTTTAAATGAGTAAGTTATATAAATGAATTCAACATTTCACTAAGCTATTAGCACAATTAGATTTTTTTTGCACTGTCAGACAAAATAATTAAAAATACTGTATATTACTTATAAAACACAAATATTTACGGAAACTGATATACAAATTAGTAAAATGCTTCACTTAAGTATAAAATCATGTATGATTTAGTCAAAAATATCTGAAAAGATCTGTCATTAATTACAAACACCAAAATGTCATACTGTAAAATGTCAGTGTGAACATAATGCTTTTTCTTCTCAAATATAGTGCCTTCCAAAACTATTTGGTTTCTTGACTGATTCTATAGTTTTAATGAACAACAAATTCTACAATGAAATTTTGCTCTCTGCAATATGTTTGTTTCAAATTAGTTATTTTATGTTGTGGGAAAAAAAGGATAAAATGTATGTGGTTTATGCATTTCTTCCCAACACTATATTTCTTTTTTCCTTTAAAATAAAAAATGCCATGTTAAAAAGCAAATTCAGAGTTTCCATTTTGAAATTTTGTTTTCTGTGGTATTTTTATTTCAAAGGATTTGTTATTTAGTAAAATAAGAGAATTGGTCAATGGACCGCAAACTTTTGTAAAGCACCACTCTTGTGTACATTCATGAAAAATTAGTAGAACAGAGATGAAGGCAAATCTCATGCAAAATGTTTGTTAACCTTCTAATGGAAACTTATGCACATGCATGTAACACGCAGCAATCTTAAATTACAAAACAACAACTTAACCTTAAGTATAAGCCATTCCAGTTATACAGTATTAACATTAAACAAAGCTTTATAAAACAATATAAACTAGACTCTACAGTGTGTTAAAAAGTGTTACACTTTAGAACCAATGTTTCTAAGGCTCATACACACTAAAATATCCTCAGTTTTTGGGACTGCTTTAAAAAGCCATTCATCTGTTGTATAGATTTTGAACGCCAACAGAAGTGGTACAAAAAAAATACACACACTCTTAGAAACATAGGTTTTGAATTTATAAGCTGTTTTCTAATAAAGAAAAATGAAACAAAGCCTACAAACATGAACAAGTGTAGACCTGTTTTTTGTGAGGCAGACAGATCATATTGGACAGGCAGAATACCTGAAGGTGGTGGTGGACAAGAAGACATTGGAGCTCCAGGTCCGCCATGCTGGAAGGAGGCTCCAGACAAACTAAGAGAAGAGGAGAAAGGGGAAGCTGCAGAGACAACTGTTGTCCCAGAGACTGGGGGTTGTCCTGGATATGAAGGATTAGTCGATGATGCAGAAACAGTTTGAGAAGGTACAGAATGCATGTAGTGAGTTGAGTAGGGTGTAGAAGATGGAGATGGAGGTGGAGGTACAGTGTGTTGTGGTTGATAGACTGTTGGTCCCCCAGCTCCATGAGGATACTGTTGTGCCTGAAAATAGGCTAAACAGAGAAGACAAACATTGTTAGCATTTCTTTTGTAAGGCTCCAATATAAAATGATCTCTTAACAGTATGAGCACATAAGCATAATTTAAATAACTGATGAACACTTAAAAAAATTAAAAAATAAAAAATCTGTCAGATTTTGAAGAAAAATAAATTTGGCATTACTGTGCACAGACCATTCCATCCAGCACAGCTCAGTTCCTAGCAATATTTTATGTTCTAGCAGATAAGAAAATTCAATTTGAAAATTAATTATGCAAAAATCATAATATTCCCATTTCAAAGTTCATGGTTATTTTTTTATTATTGGATCATATATGCTGCCACTTTGAAGATTTTCATTACACTATGTGTGGTATTGAGATTTAAGATTACGAGCAGTAAGAACATTTTGCAACTTTTTTTTACAGTAGTTATTCAACATACATAAATATGCCACTTTCTATATATCATGCAGCAGTAAATACATGCATTAGATTAAACCAATCAAACCCTAATCTTAGACATTTTTAAAAAAAGCAGAAGATTTAACAAAAGTATGATCAATTTTAAGAGGGTCAGAAAACTAGTTAGTCTTGTCTCAAAACTAAGAAGATGGGCTGAACATCAAATCCACTCTCATTCTGTGAGGAATCAGCATATTCTCTCCAATTCTGTGTAGGTGTTCTTAGGAATTATTAGTTTTGTCCCCCCATGCTGAAGATATGAATGTTATGTAAAATGAAAAATCTAAACTGGCCCTGTAGGAGAAACATGGGTTTGGGCATGTGTAAACATTATGACAGACTGGCCTTCTGTCTATAGCTGCCTCTTATAAAGGCAGCATTGTGTCTAAGGTAAGACAGTAAAATTGCTGCTGTCAATGTAACATTTCAAAACTAAAAACAGTGAACATAGAATTTTAAGGAATTATTTAACCATGTAAGAGTTCACTTAACACTGGAGATTTTGCTTTGGAGTGTTCAGCTTAATGTGATTCTTTATTGCTTGAAAAGTCAATGTCAACTTATTTTCATTTCAAAACAATTTTGAAAGTAAAATGTATTACGCTAAAAAAAATTAAATGTCCATCCATCCATCCATCCATTGTCTCCCGCTTATCCGAGGTCGGGTCGCGGGGGCAGCAGCTTGAGCAGAGATGCCCAGACTTCCCTCTCCCCGGCCACTTCTTCTAGCTCTTCCGGGAGAATCCCAAGGCGTTCCCAGGCCAGTCGAGAGACATAGTCCCTCCAGCGTGTCCTGGGTCTTCCCCGGGGCCTCCTCCCGGTTAGACGTGCCCGGAACACCTCACCAGGGAGGCGTCCAGGAGGCATCCTGATCAGATGCCGAGCCACCTCATCTGACTCCTCTCGATGCGGAGGAGCAGCGGCTCTACTCTGAGCCCCTCCCGGATGACTGAGCTTTTCACCCTATCTTTAAGGGAAAGCCCAGACACCCTGCGGAGGAAACTCATTTCAGCCGCTTGTATTCGCGATCTCGTTCTTTCGGTCACTACCCATAGCTCATGACCATAGGTGAGGGTAGGAACATAGATCGACTGGTAAATTGAGAGCTTCGCCTTGCGGCTCAGCTCCTTTTTCACCACGACAGACCGATGCAGCGCCCGCATTACTGCGGATGCCGCACCGATCCGCCTGTCGATCTCACGCTCCATTCTTCCCTCACTCGTGAACAAGACCCCGAGATACTTGAACTCCTCCACTTGGGGCAGGATCTCGCTACCAACCCTGAGAGGGCACTCCACCCTTTTCCGGCTGAGGACCATGGTCTCGGATTTGGAGGTGCTGATTCTCATCCCAGCCGCTTCACACTCGGCTGCGAACCGATCCAGAGAGAGCTGAAGATCACGGCCTGATGAAGCAAACAGGACAACATCATCTGCAAAAAGCAGTGACCCAATCCTGAGCCCACCAAACCGGACCCTCTCAACGCCCTGGCTGCGCCTAGAAATTCTGTCCATAAAAGTTATGAACAGAATCGGTGACAAAGGGCAGCCCTGGCGGAGTCCAACTCTCACTGGAAATGGGTTCGACTTACTGCCGGCAATGCGGACCAAGCTCTGGCACCGATCGTACAGGGACTGAACAGCCCTTATCAGGGGGGCCGGTACCCCATACTCTCGGAGTACCCCCCACAGGATTCCCCGAGGGACACAGTCGAATGCCTTTTCCAAGTCCACAAAACACATGTAGACTGGTTGGGCAAACTCCCATGCACCCTCCAGGACCCTGCTAAGGGTATAGAGCTGGTCCACTGTTACGCGACCAGGACGAAAACCACACTGTTCCTCCTGAATCCGAGGCTCGACTATCCGACGGGACCCTCCTCTCCAGGACCCCTGAATAGACTTTTCCAGGGAGGCTGAGGAGTGTGATCCCTCTGTAGTTGGAACACACCCTCCGATCCCCCTTCTTAAAGAGGGGGACCACCACCCCGGTCTGCCAATCCAGAGGCACTGTCCCTGATGTCCATGCGATGTTGCAGAGGCGTGTCAGCCAAGACAGTCCTACAACATCCAGAGCCTTGAGGAACTCCGGGCGTATCTCATCCACCCCTGGGGCCCTGCCACCAAGGAGTTTTTTTGACCACCTCGGTGACCTCAGTCCCAGAGATGGGGGAGCCCACCTCTGAGTCCCCAGGCTCTGCTTCCTCATTGGAAGGCATGTTAATAGGATTGAGGAGGTCTTCGAAGTATTCCCCCCACCGACCCACAACGTCCCGAGTCGAGGTCAGCAGCGCACCATCCCCACCATATACAGTGTTGACACTGCACTGCTTCCCCTTCCTGAGACGCTGGATGGTGGACCAGAATCTCCTCGAAGCCGTCCGAAAGTCGTTCTCCATGGCCTCCCCAAACTCCTCCCACGCCCGAGTTTTTGCCTCAGCAACCACCAAAGCCGCATTCCGCTTGGCCTGCCGGTACCTATCAGCTGCCTCCGGGGTCCCACAGGACAAAAAAAATTAAATAAAAAAAAAATTAAAAAAAATTAAATGTAACAAGTTAAAATAAAATTTAAAAAAAAAACAAAAGTTAGTAACAGAAATAGCTGACAGCATTATACTGTGTTCACATGTGATGGGAGCTTGGGTTTCCTCAACTTCCCATTTTGTTATGTTAATATGACTATTTGGATGGCCTTTTGGGAGAAACATTTGGATGGCCTTTTAGGAGAAACAGTCTCTTGATTTGTTAGTGAACACAAAAAGCAATTACAGTTAAGCTCCAGTTGTTTCGAGAAAATAAAAAGGAAACTCAATATTTTAAGTGTATATAACATCTTAAAAATATCTGACCACAAGCCTCCTTGAAAAAAACAGTTGGAAGCAAAACATACAAACCTGGTCAAAAAAAACAGCTGAGTATTTAGAAAGCATCAATTTAAGACAGCAACAAAAACGGGGAAGTAAAAAAGTGATGAGTATGTATAGCAGAAGCCTTGTATTTGGTGTCTCTACACACTGCAAAATGTAAATTGATGCATACAACCAGGAAAACAGATTCTGCCTGCTGCAGAAGACATATGTCTAATCATGTCTGCAGAGGAACAGGTGAAAAAGGTTCAGAACACACCACTCCCTGGCAACCCTGTGTTGAGGAGAAAAGTCATTTGGCATAGAAGCATAACCTAAATAATGAGGAGATGTTTGATGTAGGAATTCAAGACCAACTTTTTTTTTTTTTTAATTCGTTGCATCTGGGAGAGTAAAGTTGTTAACTAAGTTTTTCTGTTGTTTTACTTTATGATGAACAAGTATGAGGGAGATATGTTTGACACACTAAATGGACACATAAGATTGAGAAAATACATTGCATATTACACAGAGAAGCACTTCCATAAAAAGAGCAATCCCCAGATTTGAATGAAGTATCGCTCTTAGTTATTAAAATAATCTTAGACGTTTGCACTTGTAACACCCGCATTTTTTTTTTTTTTTTTTTTTAAACTACTGACACTGAAATGGGTGCTGATCTGCAACAACTGCTTATGAACATGGAGTTTCAGTGCCTCTCTAATGGATCTGCCTTGTGGTGAGTTTTTGAGGTGACCAGTTTGTTTATTTGATTAAAATACCAATTTGGTCTTTTATTGTAACATGGAATATGTTATAATTGTATATTGCTTTGCATGATAAACTGAATAAGTTTAACATCAATGTGCACACAAATATTCTGAACTATTGAGACAAAATTATACGTTGTGCAGAAAACGTACAATCCTGGCATTAAACAGTAAGGAGGCAAGAGACTGCAGTGTTCTCCTGCTTACCCGGTGGATAACTAAGGCAACCTGTGGCCATCTCACTCTGCTTGCTGACAGTTTCAGTAAGTACTTTGGAGAAATGGAGAATGATTAAAAAATTTAAAGACTGGATCAGGGATCTTTCTTTTTGAATGTTTCCAACATTTTATACAGTGTAAGTAGCAGTGAACGATCTCAGTAATGGCAGTTTCTGTCATCAGATCTAAAGAAAGTTCAGAATATTCTATTTTGCTTTGGGAAAAATCTTAAAAGTCACATAAAACTTGAAACAATTTTTTCTTTTACTGATTTAATGTATTTTTGAGCTGTCTTGATTTGATCCTTTTGTATTAATACATCTGTATTAATGTATTGAGCACAACATCACCAACACGACACAATTAGAAACTGCGCAACTGACATCAATGGACAACACAAAAATCTTAAAATCTGTCAAAAAGAAACGCATTATTTGTGAATGCAAACATTTTTATCTCATATAGTTGCTGATAGGCACTTGTTTCAAATAGATTACTGTGGAAATGCTCGGCCTTGAGCACTACTAATTTAGGTTAAAGCAGCACTAAACTGGAACATTTCTGGTTTTATATGTCAAAGTGAGCCAGCTTAAGAGTGGTGCTTACTATTATGGATTGAAGATGCTGCCATGGGAATATGTGGTTTGTCTCTGTGGGTATGTGTTGTGAGGTACAGTGTGTGTGCGCACACAGGGAGCCTATAATTAATGACCAGTACGAGCTCTTTTGCAGGGGTTTAGCTGCACATGCCAATGTACTCACAGCCTCGCGCTAGCATCTACTTGGATAGGTGAGTGGAGTAGACGGGGATGGCAGATTCGTTGGATAATCTTTCCAGTTATATTTAAGGAGTTGCCAGCAAACAGGGGTCAGTGGACCTAAAGGTAAGGCAGAGGTATGCACTGCTGAGCTATACAGGAAGCAGTTTTTTTTCTTTTTGGGGACATCTTTGTAAAAAAAAAATAAATAAATAAATAAAATAAAAAAATTATACATATATATCACAGAGTGATAGTATTGGTGGAGGTATATATACATATTTGGTTTTAGAATAATTTTTTCTTTTGGAAACTTTGTTTCTTGTAAACTTTTTTTTTCCTATTTTTCCCTTTTGAAGAGCTTCCTCAGCCAGGTTCAAAGAAGGAAGACTGGCTTTATTTTTTGTGTGCGAGTAGTTTTTGTATAGAAGACTGTAGGAGTGCGCTGTACGTACTGTAAATAGGTCTGAACTTTTAAATTAAGGTGTAAGACAAATAATGGGCTGCAGAAAAAACACCGAATGACAACAAAATTATAAAACTTTGTTTATAATCTCCTAAAAATACCAAATGTAAAAGTAAAAAAGCAAACTTATCACAGAAATAAAATACTCACGTTGAGGATACGACTGGTGAGGAATGTTGGATGAATATGAGTAAGCTGGAGTTGAGCTGTGGTTCCTGACAAAACCTGGAAGAGGTGGTTCACCCTAGATATATTGTATAAGTGAAAAGGGAAACAAAAGTGCTTACTGGACAATTAAGCTGTTAGAAGTTACAACACACAACATGCATAAAAGAACAGTTTCTGTATTACATGCTACTGTCACAGTAGCAAATGGGCTAGGGCACAAAATCACTTCATGTGTTCTTAAGACATGCTAAAGGGTATAAAGGTTCTCCCAACACACCTTACTTCAAATGGAAAAAAAAATAAGCAATTTTAGAATAAGAATGTAAATGATTTGTTAAAAGGAATCATAACAAAATGCTGAAATAAGCTAAACAGGGAAAAGTAAAATAAATTTTTGTTTTTGTAAAAGTTTAACAAAATGTATCACAATACTTTAAAGATTTTTAATCATAGGACTCTAGAAGACATTAAATATGGTAGCAATTTTGGTTGTTAAGCTGTTAAAGAAAAGGCTTAACAACTGGAGAAAAAGTAAACTAAATAATGATATTCTAAAATGGAAGCCTAAAAAAAGCTGTCACATACAAGTTACCCTCAACTATATACAGTCTGTATGATTTATATTTGGCATTTAAGACACTTCACACCTTGGAATTCTCTATATACAGTCATATGAAAACTTTTGGGAGCCCCTCTCAGTCTGCATTCTAATTTACTCAACTTTCAACAAAAAAAGATAACAGTGGTATTTCTTTCATATCCTAGGAACACTGGAGTACTGGGGTGTTTTCCGAACAAAGATTTTTAGTGAAGCAGTATTTAATTGTATGAAATTAAATCAAATGTGAAAAACTGGCTGTGCAAAAATTTGGGTCCTCTTATAATTTTGCTGGTTTGAATGCATGTAACTGCTCAATACTGATTACTTGCAACACCAAATTGGTTGGATTAGCTCATTAAGCCTTGAACATCATAGGCAGGTGTGTCCAATCATGAGAAAAGGTATTTAAGGTGGTCAATTGCAAGTTGTGCTTCCCTTTGACTCTCCTCTGAAGAGTGACAGCATGGGATCCTCAAAGCAACTCTCAAAAGATCTGAAAACAAAGATTGTTCAGTATCATGGTTTAAGGGAAGGCTACAAAAAGCTATCTCAGAGGTTTAAACTGTCAGTTTCAACTGTAAGGAATGTAATCGGGAAATGAAAGGCCACAGGCACAGGTGCTGTTAAACCCAGGACTGGCAGGCCAAAAAAAATACAGGAGTGGCATATGCGCAGGATTGTGAGAATGGTTACAGACAACCCACCGATCACCTCCAAAGAACTGCAAGAACATCTTGCTGCAGATGGGGTATCTGTACATCGTTCTACAATTCAGCACAATATGCACAAAGAACATCTGTATGGCAGGGTGATGACAAAGAAGCCCTTTCTGCACTCACGCCACAAACATAGTCGCTTGTTGTATGCAAATGCTCATTTAGACAAGCCAGAATCATTTTGGAACAAAGTGCTTTGGACTGATGAGACAAAAATGGAGTTATCTGGTCATAACAAAAAGCGCTTTGCATTGCAGAAGAAGAACACCGCATTCCACAAAAACACCTGCTACCTGCTGTCAAATTTGGTGGTGGTTCCATCATGCTGCGGGGCTGTGTGGCTAGTTCAGGGACTGAGGCTCTTGTTAAAGTCAAGGGTCGGATGAATTCAACCCAATATCAACAAATTCTTCAGGATAATATTCAAGCATAAGCCACAAAGATGAAGTTACGCAGGAGTTGGATAGTCCAACTAGACAATGACCCAAAACACAGTTCGAAATCTATAAAGGCATTCACGCTGAGGGAGAGGTACAATGGCTGTCACAGTCCCCTGACTTGAAAATAGTGCTGGGCGGTATGACCAAAATTCTATATCACGGTATTCTTCAAAATTAAACCGGTTTCACAGTATTGGACGGTATTTTTTTTTCCCCCCATGCATGAGTGGATGTTAACCACATTTTCCACTACAATTACTGGCTAAGAATAACCTATTCCACAGTCATGAGAATTGTACAAAAAAACATTTTAATGTGCACACAAGTACTAATACAGGTTTGCATGGCCACATTAAGTGATAGTTTTCATGGGGGTGGCACTAATGAAGAGAAGGAATCACACTGCATGACAGTTGCAGTCAAAATATAGAACCTTTTTAATGAACAAATTTTGCAAACAATTTAAACTAAAATTTTGACAACATATTTTCAACCATCCAAAGAGGCATTTAGACTTGGTAAAATATCCAGAGGTGCTTGTCAAAAGTTGTATTGCACTGAACATGTCTTAGAAAAGGAATAAATAGTAAATATTTTTTGTAAACCAACTACACTTTCTGTTAATGTTAACAATCTCTGTCCATTGACACAATAAAGTGACTTTTTAAAGAACTTTACCATCATTAAACTGCATAATATTTAAACTAATAAATAGTAACAATAAAATAATCGTGCAACTTCCAGTAATAATACTATTACTTCAAGACTTCAAGTCCAGGTGCATTACACAGTACAGTATTCACCAAATAAAAAAACAATAAAACAAGTGCAACTTGCTGATGACATCTTTACCAACTGAACCATCATTAAGGCAAACTGCATTAATATGGACCTTGCTTCAAGCTAAGCTATATACATAAATAATAAAACTGCAAGTTGCATTTATAATGCTATTTGTGGTATAGCCCTATAGAAGTGTATTAGGGCCACGGTGAAGAAAAAAAAAACTATATGTCGAGAATAAAGTCGACATGTTGACTTTACTCTCGTAGTTTATTTTGTAATTAAAATAGAATGTCGCAAACTAAACATCCTAAAATCAATATTTAATTTACTAGATATTCTCAAACCCTGTCATAAGTTAATGAAGCATATTAAATGCTTTGTGTTATGTGTTCCCCGATCCAGTTGTTAATCACTACGCTTCTTAAAATGACTTCCTCTGTATTAATTGGCGGGGCAAGCATCGATCGCCGCACAGAATACATTCACTTCATGATATTCCTGCTCTCTGAACATTTAGAATACTAAGATAAATACTTGATATCATTTTCAGGATGAAATGCATTAAAGCAGGTATTAAACATGCATGGTAGTGTGGCTGTAGTGCTGCTCCATCACAGTAATGGGTCCCCAGGTCTACGTTCAGTGTAGAGAACTTTATGGCAGGTGTGACGAGGCTCCAGAAAACTGGATGTATGAATGGGTACTGCACAGGTTTAACTGAAATATTGTGTAAATGTTGGGTTCGTGATCTGGTATTCGGACACACGAACACAGGATTCAATGGATGTTCTTCTGAGCGGGCTTTCTTTATTGCATGCGTGCTGTCTGTCTGACGTACCAAACCCCCAGTTCCTATCCTTCCTTTTTCTTTCTCCACATAACCAACCACCACATGATAAATGTCTTTGTGAAATTAAAACTAGTTATAATCTCAGACCAAGGAGTGTTCAGAACTTAAAAAAAAAAAAAAATCTTCGTTATACATGTTTAATTATGCCGTCCATTCAGGGTTGCACCCATCCCAGCAAGCATTGTGTGCGAGGCAGGAGCAAATCCTGAACATGGTGCCAGCACATCGCTGGGTGAATACGAGCAATACCTACACTAACAGGGTTAATATAGCATAACAAAACCCCTCCAGGTAAACCAACCAGAAAAACATGCAAATTCACACCAAGGAACACCTGGGACCACATAGCTGCGAGGCAGCAGTGCAACCTCCACACCACCATGCTCCCACATGATTAATACTTTAATGCATTTCATCATGAAAATTATATCAAGTATTTATCTTAGCATTCTAAATGTTCAGGGAGCAGGGATATCATTAAATTAATGTGTTCTGTGTGCTGCCAGCGTCTCCTCTTAGTGCAAGAGGAAGTCAGTTTAAGAAGCAGGAGCAAATAACATGGCTCCAGGAACACTTAGCACAAAGCATTTAATGTGCTACATAACTTATGATGGGGTTTGAGAAAATCTAGTAAATTAAATATTCATTTTAAGATGAAGTTTAGTTTACGATGTTCTACTTTATTCTCGTAATTTGTTATTAAAGTCAACATGTCGACTTTATTCTCATCATAAGCGTTGAGATTAACGTGGAAATGTCGAGAATAAAGTCAACATGTCGTCACTCTATTACACAGTACCCAGGTACATTACACAGTATTGAAAAAAATAAAACAAGTACAACTTGGCTTGCAGTATTATCCAGTAGTATAGAAACGGTATTCACACATTTGAACATAATGGTCCACATCCGACCTTTTAAATCCAAAGTATCTCCAGACAACAGACACGGCTCCTTTTTCCAGCAAAAGATCTTCTGTGTCCTCATGTTCAACTTTATCGTCTGCTACAGCTTCAGTTTCGGAATGTTCTCTGTCCATTTTGACCGCGCAATACCTCCACTACCGCATGTACTCCATTGTATGCGTTTAGCGGTGTAGCAGTGAAAAAAGTCCCCCTTAAACAGTTTCCCGCTGCACCACGTTCCGAACATTGTTTAGGCAATTTAAACCGGTGTAGCGATATAAGAAAAATCCATATCATAACAAAATTAAAAAACAGTTTTCGGTATGAATCAGTATACCGCCCAGCACTATTTGAATATCATCGAAAAATCTATGGGATGATTTGAAGCAGGCTGTCCATGCTCGGCAGCCATCAAATTTAACTGAACTGGAGGGATTTTATATGGAAGAATGGTCAAAAATACCTCCATCCTAAATCCAGACACTCATCAAAGGCTATAGGAGGCATCTAGAGCCTGTTACATTTGCAAAAGGAGGCTCAACTAAGTACTGATGTAATATCTCTGTTGGGGTGCCCAAATTTATGCACCTGTCTAATTTTGTTATGATACATATTGCACATTTTCTGTTAATCCAATAAAACTTAATGTCACTGCTGAAATACTACTGTTTCCATAAGGCATGTCATATTAATAAGTAGTTGCTACTTTGAAAGCTAAGCCAATTATAAACAAAAATCCAAAGAATTAAGAGGGGTTCCCAAACTTTTTCATAGTACTGTATCTAACACATTTTAGAAGCCTCTAAGATTCAAAGTTTAATGTTTACCAAGATTCATTAATTTGTAGTACTGTGAAAATAACTTAAATTACATCTGTAAAATCAATTTGTAGTAATTTGAAAATAACTTAAATTACACCTGTAAAAACGATTCACACCAATAGTATATGTATAAAAAATTCTTATGTAACAGCCAACCAGGCTAAAAAGTTGTACATCTTTTGTTACATCGAAGACTCATAAAGAATGCTTTTCTAAAAAGACTTTTACTCATAGGATTTTAAGCTACCAGGACAGAAAAATATTTTTGAGGGAATTTCAGCATTATTTTAATAATTACATGAATATATATCATTCAAATCAGAGTTAATACATTCATAATTCTTGTTTTCTAGTTTCTAATGGGCCCAGAAGCAAAGTAGAAAACTGCTAATTTGGTTGAACATGAGGTAGCTTTTCCAGAGAAGGTTATTTACTTGTTCTGTACAACTATTATGATCTAAAAACACTGCTGCCCATCAGAAAAAGTGCCATCATTCCAGGTTTTTCGCTGAGCACATCTCTTTCAGGGTATAGTAGTGTATTAATAGATTTTCAGTTAAATTTATGGGTGGCACAGTGGGTGGTTGTACGGTCTCTCAGATCCAGCATCCTGGTTTTGAACAATTACTAGGGGGAGTCTGCAACTTCTCTCCATGTCTGTGTGGACTTTCCTCCCGCATCCCCAAACATCTGCTGGTTAGGTTAACCAACAGTTCCAAATTGGTTCCAAGTGTGGAACAGTGGTCAAGTGCATGAGTGGGCTTTGTGTTGCACTACTGAATTGTCCAGGGCTGTTGCCTGCCTCATGCATCCAGCAGCCAGGACAGGCTATGGCACTCAACAACCTTAAATTCAATTGAAGTCAGTTTGAGAATATTATGGTACATTAAAACAAACTAACACCAACATATAGCAAGGTTAAAATGTGTTGTAATGTTTACATTTGTAGTAGATTAGTATAGTGAAGGCTTCACAAATATTATTTGACTGAAAGTACCTTTTTTTTTTTTTTGTTACCTATTGAACACTTTGAATATAGCATGCTATGGGTGATTTAAATCACCAGAGTGGCCAACCAGAGGGTTAATTTAACAGAAAGAAATAAAGTACAAGGTTAGTTTTAATATTTAACAGTTCTATCCTTGCCCAACCCACATCATGTAAAAACACTAAAATTCATGAGGTGTATTTATTAGCTGTCATATATAGTGGCTTGCATAAGTATTCAATCCCCTTGAAATTCATCATAATTTTCTGCATGACAAAACATTACTTTTAAGTACACATTTATTCATTCAGTATTTTTAATGTGAACTCTTATACTGTAGCAACACATTTCCAAAATTAAAATAAACCATTTTCTGTAGATATTTAACTGAAGAACACATTAACACTTAACTGAAGAACACATTAATACTCTGTTGAGAACCGTTTTGCCGCAATACCAGCCTTAATTCTTTTGGAGTATGTATGTACCAGTTTTGCACATTGTTCAGGAGTGATTCTTCCCCATTCCTCTTAGCAGAAGTTAAAGATATCCCATAGATTGGTGGGATGCCACCTCTGGACAGCAGTTTTCAAATTGTGCCACAGATTATCAATAGGATTAAGATCAGGGCTTTGACTTGACCACTGCAAAACATCCACCTTTCTGTTTCTGAGCCATTCTAGTGTTGCTTTGGCCTTATGCTTAGGGTCATTGTCTTACTGAAAAATGAATACTCTCCCGAGTTGTAGGTTCATACCAGAATGGTACAAGTTTCTCCTGCAATATTGTGGGTTACTTCTGTCCATCAATTTTCCCTTCAACTCTGACAAGATTTGGAGTCTCAACACATGAAAATCATCCCCATAGCATGATGTTGTCACCACCATATTTCACCATAGGTACGGTGTTTCTTGAGACATGGGCAGTGTTAGTTTTATGCCACATATACCTATTTAAAGACTGAGTTTTTCTCATACTTTGTAGCAAATGCCACACATGCTTTTATATGGACATTCTTAAAAGATGGCTTTATTCTTGCTACCCTAACCTAGACGCCTGTTTTATGGAGAGCTTTTAAAATGGTGGACCCATGCACCTAGACTCCAGTTTCAGCCAAAGAGAGCTTCAGACTTCTGAGAGTGACGGTTGGATTTTTAGTAGCCTCCCTCTCACCAGTTGACTTCTTACACTGATGTTTAATTTGCAGGGATGGCCTGAACGTTCCACTTTCTAATGATGGATCCGACAGTGCTTAATTGAACATTCAAACTGTTTTTTGTAGCCGTTTTCCTGCCTTGTGCATTTCAGTGATTTTTGTTCCTCATTGATTTTATTCCTCATATCAACTGAAAGCTGCTTTGTCTTAATTTTTGCAGTGACTGTCCAACAAAGAATACGGCCCATACAAAGGGTGTTTTTTTATATATCCAGAGACATATAAAGGACTCTTAAGTAGTACCTAATTATGTTTATGGTCAAATGACTGTCACCTTTGTGTAATTTGTCAGCTATATAATCTTGGAGCTTCCAAAGCACAGAGGTTTAAATACTTATGCAAACCGTAACTTTTGAGGTTTTCTTCTTCAGTTAAATATCTACAGAAAACAGTTAGACTTTGGAAATGTATTGTTATAGCACAAGAGTTCACATTAAAATACTGAATGAAAAGATGTGCACAAATCTTTTGTCATGCACAAAATTATGGCGACTTTCAAGGGAATTGAATATTTTTACACGCCTCTATACTACAGAACATCTGTCACATCCGATATCATTTTTGGCTTCTTTTAAACATTAACAACCATATTTCATCTAAACTAATATCAACCATGAAAAAAAACAAATTAAAGACTAAAAAGAAATATGCACGTATAAAAAAGGCTGCTCAAAATAACCACTGCCACCATCAAGAATTACAAAGTACATGATATAGTGGGAAAATTACATAGCATAGTTTACTGAGAATGGCAATGTGTACGCATGGCTGTGCTAAAGAAGTCATAGTCTGAGGAACTGAGTTTTATACCTGAGTATCTGAGGAGGAAGAGAAGGAAGAGGAAGCTGCAGGTGGAAAACCTGGAAGGGCAGTGGGAGTTTGGTTACTCCATGAGGTAACAGTAGGGGCAGGTCTAACCTAAATTAAACAAAAACAAACACCAATAGTGGAAAAAAAGCTAAATAAAGCACCTGCAAAATGGAAATAATCCCCACACATACTAGTTTTTCCAACTTGTTTTCATATAAAGTAAATTGACAAATCAACAAGTAAATCAGTCGCAGAATAAAACGTGCAAAAAAGAGTAACTTGTTTAAAAGAAAAAAAAAAAAAAAAAAAAAAATCCTGACAACGGTAGAATTCAAGAGTACCATACAGGTATTACCTGTGGGTAGTACTGCTGTGGCACAGCCTGTGGTTGGTTCTGTGGCACAGGAGTGCATATCTGCTTAGCAGATGTTGGTTGTCTTGTAGAATGTTGCTTCTCATATGGAAAAGCATGAGTTGGTTGCCCTATAGCCTGTTCACCAAGTGCTCTATGCAGTCGATCACGAAGCAGCATGATATTTCCCTGTTGGAAGAAGTCACAGAATACATTTTTTCTGTCAAATTAAAAGATAAACAGAATTTTTAAACTGGTAATAAAGTCATTGAGTCACTATTTTCACATAAACATCTTAAAACAGTACATTTAGAGTTTTGTGGTTGTAGAAAATGAAAAAGGAGGAAATGCATAGAATGGAAGGAACAAGCATATTGACTCCCAATATTTTACAAAGATTCCAAACAATTAACTTACTGTATGGATAAGAATGGCTATAAATGCTATGCAGGCCAGAAGGTAGTCAAGGTGAGTAAGCATGTTCTTATACAACTTCTTCCAACTTCAACTTCTGGATTTCCCTGTTCTGCCTGCAGTGCCAAATCAAAAAACTGCTAGAGGCATTCAGGGAAATAAGCTCAGCTGGCTATGGCACTGTGCCATATCTGGCTTTATTTGCCAGACCATGGATTTTCAAATTTATCTGTGTATCTTAATTGGGCACCCTGTGCTTTTCTTGGTTCCAAGCTACCATCACCACCCAAACAAAACTCTACCAAAGTGCACAGTAATGGTGGAATCATGGGATCAGTATGAATTAATTTTATTTTTTATTGGATACTTCCAACTATTTAGTCAAATCCTCTCTAAACATTCACATTTTGAGTCAAGTCAAGTTGGGGAGCATGCACTGGTACAATGCGTTACCGCACCCACTACACAGCAAAACAACTCGGGATCCCGGTTTGCAACCCCCCAGGCAGACACGCAGTCCAAGCCCCACCCTCCGGAAATGACCCTCTATCTGTCGTAGCCAGGTGTTACATGGGCGACCCCTTGGCCTGGTCCAGCCACTCGGTTCCCCAACAATGAGGATCTTACGAGTCGGATCACCCCCGGGAAAACGCTCCACATGGCCGCAGTGCCGTAACGGACGTTCCCTCACAATGCAGGTAATGCGCCTCATTCGGGACTCCACGAGCAACCGATCATTCAACACAAAGTCAAACCAACAGTACCCAAGGCTTCTCCGGAGAGACACAGTACCAAAGGAGTTCAGTCTTCATATCAGGTCACTGGATAGCGTCCATGTCTCGCAACCATATAGCAAGACAGGAAGCACCAAGACTCTAAAGATTTGGACCTTCGTCCTTTTGCATAGATATTGGGAGTATCACACACCCCTTTCCAGCGACCTCATGACCCCCCATGCTCTCCCAATCCGTCTACGGACTTCATAGTAAGAGTCACCAGAGACATGAATATCACTGCCACGGTAAGTAAACCTCTCAACAAGGTCGACACTCTCTCCGCAAAGAGACACACTGCAGAGGTCTGTGCCCAAGAGGTCATTAAAGGCTTGGATTTTGTGGATCTACTAAAAAAGGACACTATTAAGTTGTAAACCTATTTGCTATTAGTAAAATCCCTGATTACCACAGACCTTTTCTGTGGGGTTTTAAGCATGGAGGGCAGGTAGGCACACAAAAAGCCAGTGAAAAGTGCTCAGTAAGAGAAGGATGGTTAAATTGCATTCCTGTCTTCAGTTACTCATGGGAAAAGTTGGCTGTTAAAACTAAGAATTATGACAAAAACTCATATACAGTATGAATGATAACGTGGAGCTTAGGAGGAAAATGTGATCATGGAATGCAGACATCAGACATTAAAAAACATGCCAATTTTGGCATTAACTAAAGTATTGTGTGAGAGACAGAGTAAATAAATTAGACGCATATTAAATTCTGTATTGGCAGCAGGTGGATATCAATTACATAATTAACATCCTATTCAAACAGTACTTGCAGTTTGAAAGCATATGCTTACGAAAACTCAAAACATTATACAGTGGGGCAAAAAAGTATTTAGTCAGCCACCAATTGTGCGAGTTCTCCCACTTAAAAAGATGAGAGAGGCCTGTAATTTTCATCATAGGTATACCTCAACTATGAGAGACAAAATGAGAAAAAAAGCCAGAAAATCACATTGTCTGATTTTTGAACAATTTATTTGCAAATTATGGTGGAAAAAAAGTATTTGGTCAATAACAAAAGTTCATCTCAATACTTTGTTGGCAATGACAGAGGTCAAACGTTTTCTGTAAGTCTTCACAAGGTTTTCACACACTGTTGCTGGTATTTTGGCCCATTCCTCCATGCAGATCTCCTCTAGAGCAGTGATGTTTTGGGGCTGTCGCTGGGTGACACAGACTTTCAACTCCCTCCAAAGATTTTCTATGGGGTTGAGATCTGGAGACTGGCTAGGCCACTCCAGGACCTTGAAATGCTTCTTACGATGCCATTCCTTCGTTACCCGGGCGGTGTGTTTGGGATCATTGTCATGCTGAAAGACCCAGCCACATTTCATCTTTAATGCCCTTGCTGATGGAAGGAGGTTTTCACTCAAAATCTGACGATATATGGCACCATTCATTCTTTCCTTTACACGGATCAGTCGTCCTGGTCCCTTTGCAGAAAAACAGCCCCAAAGCATGATGTTTCCACCCCCATGCTTTACAGTAGGTATGGTGTTCTTTGGATGCAACTCAGCATTCTTTCTCCTCCAAACACGACGAGTAGAGTTTTTACCAAAAAGTTCTATTTTGGTTTCATCTGACCATATGACATTCTCCCAATCGTCTTCTGGATCATCCAAATGCCCTCTAGGAAACTTCAGACAGGCCTGCACATGTACTGTCTTAAGCAGGGGGACACGTCTGGCACTGCAGGATTTGAGTCCCTGGCGGCGTAGTGTGTTACTGATGGTTGCCTTTGTTACTTTGGTCCCAGCTCTCCGCAGATCATTCACTAGGTCCCACTGTGTGGTTCTGGGATTTTTGCTCACCATTCTTGTGATCATTTTGACCCCACAGGGCGAGATCTTGCGTGGAGCCCCAGGTTGAGGGAGATTATCAGTGGTCTTGTATGTCTTCCATTTTCTAATAATTGCTCCCACAGTTGATTTCTTCACACCAAGCTGCTTACCTATTGCAGATTCCATCTTCCCATCCTGGTGCTGTTCTACAATTTTGTTTCTGGTGTCCTTTGACAGCTCTTTGGTCTTGGCCATAGTGGAGTTTGGAGTGTGACTGTTTGAGGTTGTGGACAGGTGTCTTATATTGATAACGAGTTCAAACAGGTGCCATTAATATAGGTAACGAGTGGAGGACAGAGGAGCCTCTTACAGAAGTTACAGGTCTGTGACAGCCAGAAATCTTGCTGGTTTGTAGGTGACCAAATACTTATTTTCCACTATAATTTGTAAATAAATTCTTTAAAATCAGACAATGTGATTTTCTGGATTTTTTTTCTCATTTTTGTCTCTCATAGTTGAGGTATAGCTATGATGAAAATTACATCTCATCATTTTAAGTGGGAGAACTTGCACAATTGGTGGCTGACTAAATACTTTTTTGCCCCATTGTATACTATAAAAAATAATTTTACATTTTCTCTTATTGAAGACATTTTAAATATTTGCTCGTCAATATGTATAGCATGCACTGGGGATGCAACTTATCATTCAGAACATAGCGGCAACCAATCATCTTTGAATTTACAAAAAGTAAAGAACTTTACGTGGTAAATATCCACTGCAGATATACAAAATACCTACCTGATTAGTGTTACAAGGAAGATAAGCCATAGCAGTATTCAGACTTCCTTGTGAAGCAAGTAGATTAGCATATTGACTCATCTTCTCAGCAAGAAGTACTCCTACATTATTGGTGTTAACACCTTGTGTCATCTCCACTGCTTTGCGAAGTACTGTGACTTTCTCAATTAAGTCCTAAAATAGTAAGGAAATTAAGAAAAATAATTACTTTTGTTGGGGAGAGTGGAAATGGCCAGAGGTGAACTTTAAGTACTTAACCTGCCACAAATCTAAGAATGCCTGAATTGGCTTAACAGCAATAAATATGTTTGTCGAGTGTATGTAGAGGCCAAATGATTGATACAGTAAATCACTGATAGAGGACATGTACAAAAACATTAAACTAAGTGATCCATGAAAACTATTACACATTAACAACTACTTCAAAACACAATTTACACTGGGGCATACTTTGCTTATATTTGAGAGAACCCCCACAAGACATCTCTGGCCTTTTGAAAACTGGACCCACACAATCAGCCCCCTTTCTTCACTGTGACTGCCTAAAAGGCCTGTTATGATCTGGACATGCGGGCTGCAGATGATTATGACCTCATTAAGAAGGAATCCTGGACCATTACAGTTTGGCCCGAGACATGCTACGAATGGCCATCAAAAAAAAACCACTAGTGGCATACAAGGCAATAAGCTCAGTTGGCTATAGCACCATGCCACATCTGGCATTATTTGCCAGACTAGGATTTTCAGATTACATTTTTTTATCTTAAAAGATTTTCAGCCATTATACAAAACAGAAGGGGCACATTAGCAAACTATCACCATGCCAACACTGACTCCCTGTATACGGAATACTGATTTTGGAAGACCCAAGTGGTCACTTAAAAAAAAAAAAAAAAAAATTATTTCACTTCATGGGACATACCCATGAAGTAAACCAAACCCTTCATCCTGCTTTTCTAATAATACACACACACAGAGGCCATTTTATTAGGTACAACTTACAGTACTAGTAAACTGGGTTGGGCCCCCTTTTACCTTCAGAACTGCCATAATTCTTTGTGTCATAGATTCATTCAACAAGGTGTTGGAAACGTTCCTCAGGGATTTTGGTCAATAGTGACATGATAGCATCATGCAGTTGCTGCAGATTTGTCAGCTACATGTCAATGATGCAAATCTCCTGTTCCAACACATTCCAAAGGTGCTCTAATGGATTGAGATCTGGCGACTGTGAAGGCCATTTTAGCACAGTGAACTCCTTGACATGTTCAAGAAACCAGTTTGAGATGATTTGAGCTTTGTGACATGACGCGTTATCCTGCTGGAAGTAGCCATCTGATGATGGGTACACTATGGTCATAAATGGATGGACATGGTCATCAACAATACTCAGGTAGGCTGTGGCATTTAAATGAAGCTCAATTGGTACTAAGGGGCCCAAAGTGTGCCAAGAAAATATCCCCCACACCATGACACCACCACCAGCAGCCTGAACTGTTGATATAAGGCAAACTGGATCCAGATTTTTATGTTGTTCACGCCAAATTCTGACCCTACCATTGGAGTGTCACAGTAGAACTCGAGACTCATCAGACCAGGCAATATTTTTCCAATCTTCTATGTTTAGCAATAAGTTTTCTTTTTTTTTTTAAATGAAATGCTGTAAAAACGTGCAAGGAGTTCCTTTTATCCTCAGATTTCTAAAGCAGTTTAAATATGTTAAACACAAAGCCAAACAAAGCATACACAAAGGCTTTATTTGTGCAGAACTTACTAACAGTCAAGCATACTTCTTTATATAGTTTGCATGTGACTTGAAACCATTAAAGCTAATGGGAGATGATAGGGGGACGGCTTTAGCTACAGTATGAGGCATTTTGCTGAAGAGAACTTTTGCGAGTCATCTATGGGGAAATATTTGACAAATTTAAATGAATAAGCAAATAAATGCTATGTGAAATGTGACTAATAAAAAACATTAATGATATGTGAACATTAATAATTAAATGCTTCGTAAAATGTTTTTATTGCATATTTCTTTTTATACTTGTTTCAATGATACCCCACACAACATAAAATATCTTAAAATAACAACTGTCCTTTTCACCTGTCAAAGTTCACATTGTGGTCTCTAGCAACTTCTGACTGTTGACTGATGAAATAACTGGTAGAATCCATGTAAATCTTAGGCTGTCAAGTGCAACATTTACAGAAGACGATGCAGATTCCATACTTCTAGGCCACTTTTTCTTGCTCTCATATTTTCCATTGACACCCACGGTCATTTATTTTATTACATGCTTTGGGCATTCTGTGGTTCACAGGCACGTGCAAAGTTGTGACTGTGTGTATCCCCTCTACTGATGATTTACAAATCAAAAATAAAAAAAACAGTACTACACACTCAACTTTGATGGGTGAAAAAAATCACATTATACATTTTAAAGTATAGCTCATGTTGTATATGGTGTCACTTAAATAATTAAAGAAATACACAAAGAAAAAACAATTCATGACAGATTTATATTTATGCTTACATTTCATTATATTTTGCTTATATATTGCAAGATTTATAATAAATATGCAAATAAATGTAGTATTTAATTTTGTCCAAAATATTTCTCCCTAGTGCTCTAAATGAGTTAGTGAATTGAAAAGTAAAAGACTGTTTATTCCATTCTCAAACTTTTGCAGTCAAAAGTGAGCATTTTTAATATAATGGGGCTTTAAATTGTATGTATGCAAATCTGAGCATGGTTGGAACACTATAGTCCTGCAACACCAGTGCAAACAGTACATTCTTAAGTTGGCAAGCCAAACAAAACACTTTTTGTAACAATTCTGAAACTAACCTGAAGACAGAGTGGAGAGCTTCCATCTTGTGTCTTTGTCCAACATGCTATAAGCTTCTCAACATTACCGGCACAGATGTAGCATAGACAAGCTTGAGCTTGAAGGGCGGGATCTCCAGAAGTCTCTAGTCTAGTACCAAGAAGATCTGTATTTTTAATAGAGGAACATAAAACAATTTTAATTTTGCCACATCTCATTTTACAAAGACTCTTCCATAATAATTCTCCAAGCCTGATTTAAATCTTGGGAAGCATAAAAGTACCAACCAGTTTGGGTTCCAAATACTCCTGGATGTAAGTTAACCCAAAATGAAACCAAAAGTTAAGAGTATGAATTTTTTGGTTTGCTATTTTATGTTTAGATAGATAGATAGATAGATAGATAGATAGATAGATAGATAGATTATTTTATGTTTTTAAAATTGTTAGGTGTATTAATTTTCTGTTTATCCAATTTTGAAAACATTTTTCCAATTTACTGTGCCTGGACACACAAAGCATATCTTATCAATGTATGTTTATACGTATTTGAAAATGAACCCCACTGCAGCCAAAGAGCAATTCCTATAAACAAAACTAAAACCTACAAGCAAATTTCCATTCAGCCCGTAAAAAGTCAATAACTTATTATAAATCCAGTACAACTCATGTTGTACATACATTGTACAAATCTTAGTAATAACTAATAAATAACATTTCTTCAAACCTACTATATCTATAAATGTACTGTATATTGTACACTCAAGTTACCTTACAGGAAACCTCAATGTAGCTACTCAATGAAACAGGTTCCATGTTGGGTTTCAGACACAGTTAAACAGTCTGCTTCTTAGCAATAAATTTTAAAGTTCTGGTAGGTTCTAAACCTCCCCAAAAATATCACAAACATTAACATCAGAAGCAAAGCAGGAACTGTATAAGTGGCACAAATAGTCAGGTCTATAAGTATTTGGACAGTGACAGTTTTCTAAATTTTTGCTTTGTACACTACCACAATAGATTTGAAATAAAGCACTCATTATGTGATTGAAGTGTAGACTTTCTGCTTTAAATTAAGGGGTTTTCCAAAAATATCGTATGAGCCGTTTAGGAATGACAGCTATTTTTCTGCATCCCCATCTCAACCCTGCCATTTTGGACATTAAACCTACAATCTGTTCTGCACCCAGGTCGGAGTAGTTCCCTCATTATTTCATTAAGTATTAAGCAGGTAAAAGGTCTGGAATTGATCCCAAGTGTGAAATTTGCATTTGGAATCTGTCACTGTAAAAACAGTCCATCATTAGGCTCAGAAAACAAAACAAACCCTTTAAAGAGATATCAGAAACAAGAGGAATGGTCAAATCAACCACTTGGTACATTCTTAAAAAGAAGGAACACATTGGTGAAGAACCACCACTTCACAGCATTTAGCCAAACCAAGAACACTCTCTGGGAGGTCGACCTGTCATTACCAAAACTTACAATCAAGAGAAAAATTAATGAAAGACGGAAGGTTTACAACAAGGTGCAATCCACTGGTATACCTCAAGCACAGGAAGGACAGATTATACTTTGCTAGAATACATTTTTTAAAGTATGTCCAGTTTTGGAACAATTTTCTTTGGACAAAGAAAACCAAGATCAATATGTGCCAGAATGATGAACAGAGACGAGTATTGAGAAGAAACGGCTTGAGATCATGCATGGTGAGGAATGGAAATGGATCACTACTGTTTATTGATTATACGATTGCTGCCAGAAGTAGCAGGATAAATTCTGAAGTATACAGGGCTATACTGTCTGCTCAGATTCAGCCAAATGCTGCAGGAACTGATAGTACAACGTTTCAAAGTACAGATGGATAATGA